>NW_010965216.1:2650319-2656703 GCF_000463585.1 Tarenaya hassleriana | reverse complement strand
CGACACGAGAGGATGGGTGGATGCAGCATGTGGAGGCAGCGTGTATGATCTCTCTTTCGAAGCTTTAGAGACGCAGATTGCTAAGATGGCGAAAGGGAGAAGCATTTCAGGGGAAATGGGCAGCCGACGGTCCTTGTCTAAGGCTGATGTCAAAGGGGATGCTAGCGAGTCTTCGGCTTTACAAGCCGTTCTTTCGGAGCTTTCTGCCATTAAGCTGCAACTTGCTAAGTCCGGGTCATCAAACTCGCAGAAGAGTAAACCGGGCATGTATATGGTGGAACAAGCAGAGGAAGCCATAGAAGAAGTCGACTATGTGGGAAGAAATCAGTATAACAATCATTCGAACTTCTACAATACGGGGAATCGGAATCACCCTGGCTTTTCTTATGGCAACCAGCAAGGAGCATTGAACCCTCAACATCAAAGCGGAGCGAAACCTCAGGGACCCCCGGGATTTCAGCTAAGATAACAGAATCAGGGCTATCAGAGTCATAATCAGGGGTATCAGAATCAGGGTCAGGACTTCAATCAGAGGAATCAAGGATACAGAGCTCCTCCGCCTCAGGCTAAGGAAGAAGAGTCGGAGTTGAAGTCGATGTTGGCTCAGCTAATGCATGATCTGAAAAACTCATTTACCAGCTTGGGCCAAGAGATGCAAGGATTCAAAGGGAGGCAAGAGAGCTTCGAGCATAGGTTGGATGGGATAGATTCGCACATCAAGATGATGGACAATCAGATTGCTCAGCTTGCTTCCCAAGCTGCGAGACCTCAAGGCCAATTTCCGGGTAAGGCTGATCCTAACCCGAGGGAGCATATTAACGCTATAGGCTTGAGAAGCGGAAGACAGCTTCCGGAGACCTCCCCGGTTGTCAGAGAAGAGGGAGAAGGTTCGCACGAACCACAGAGGGCCGCCTTAGACAAAGGCAAGGGCCATGTTGCAGAGGGGGAAGAGGCGAGGTATATTCCGCCTCCTCCACAGGCACCCCCGCTACCATTTCCATCTCGGGCGAGGAAGTACAATGAAGACAGCCAATTCGCCAAATTTACAGAGATGTTGAAGAAACTAGAAGTGACCATGCCGTTTCACGAGGTAGTTCTCCGAAGAAAAGGGCGGTTGAGAAGGAGACAGTGGCATTGAGCATGGAAGTGAGTGCAGCCATATTGCAGACAGAGTTACCGCAGAAGAGGGCTGATCCCGGTAGCTTCTCCATCCCGTGCAGATTGGAGAATGTGGAGATTGAGAGGGCACTTTGCGATTTGGGCGCAAGTGTCAGTTTGCTGCCTCTCTCCATATTCAAGAAGCTTAATGTCGGTGAGCTGAAACCGACAAGGATGGCGCTGCAATTGGCCGACCGATCAGTGAAGTATCCCGCTGGGATCTTTGAGGATGTACCTCTGAAGATAGGGGAATTCTACATCCCCGTCGATTTTGTTGTTCTGGACATGCCGGAGGATTCCAAAATCCCCATTATACTTGGTAGGCCGTTTCTGAATACGGCTGATGCTGTTGTGCATGTCAGAGAGGGTAGACTCACGATGAAGATTGGCGATGAGATGGTTGAGTTCAGATTGGATCAGAACCTTAAGCAACCGCATTTGATGGAGTCTTCCTTCTACTTAGACTTGATCGACACATTGGTCGACGAAGTGAGGGATGAGTTCAGAGACTCAGATCCCCTTGAGATGGCATTGAACGCGGTACAAGACAGCATGTACTGCGATTGGGAGGAAGTCCGGAGCATTGTTCGGACTTTAGATGACAGCTCATCGATTGAGCTAGAGGGCTGGAAATACAGGGCCGTTGAGCCCTTATCTTGTTCTGCCCGTGAGTTCCCTTGGCTAAGGGACGAGGAAAACGGAGAGGAGCCATCACCTTCTCCGAGTCATCAAGCTCCGGTATCCTCCATACAAGTCAAGCAGCCCGATGTGAAGATGAGCGGGAAAAAGGATTGGGATCCAGAAAGCGCGCCAAAGGTGGAATTGAAGCCCTTACCACAAGGGCTTAGGTATGAATTTCTCGGACCTAACTCTACTTACCCGATCATTGTGAATGCTGCATTGACTGATGTGGAACTAGCTGAATTAGTTGCATTGCTTAGAGAGTATAGACAGGCCTTGGGTTACACTCTAGATGACATTAGAGGCATTAGTCCATCCCTTTGCATGCACCGCATTCATCTAGAAGATAGTTCCAAAACCTCCATTGAGCATCAACGTAGATTGAATCCCACCATGAAGGAGGTAGTGAAGAAGGAAGTGCTCAAATTGTTAGATGCGGGTATCATTTACCCGATTTCGGATAGTGCATGGGTTAGTCCCGTGCAAGTTGTGCCAAAGAAGGGGGGTATCACTGTGGTAGAAAATGAGCATAACGAATTGATACCCACTAGGACGGTTACGGGTTGGAGAATGTGTATTGATTATAGGAAGCTGAATTCCAACACCCGTAAAGACCATTTCCCGTTACCCTTCATCGACCAAATGCTAGAGAGGTTAGCCTTGCATTCCCACTTTTGCTTTCTTGATGGCTACTCGGGATTCTTTTAAATCCCCATTCACCCTAGCGACCAGGAGAAAACCACCTTTACATGTCCATATGGCACCTTTGCATACCGTAGGATGCCTTTTGGTTTATGTAATGCACCGGCAACATTTCAGAGATGCATGACTGCTGTGTTTTCTGATCTCATTGAGGATGTTATGGAGGTGTTCATGGATGATTTTTCCGTCCATGGGCCCTCGTTTCCCGTGTGTCTGATGAATTTGCGCCGAGTGTTGGACAGGTGTGTTGAGGCAAATCTTGTGCTGAATTGGGAGAAGTGCCACTTCATGGTCCAAGAGGGCATTGTGCTAGGCCACAAGATTTCGAGCAAGGGGATTGAGGTCGACCGAGCTAAGGTCGAAGTGATAGAGAAGCTGCCGCCTCCACAGAATGTTAAGGGAATCCGGAGTTTTCTAGGACATGTCGGGTTCTACAGGAGGTTCATCAAGGACTTCTCGAAGATTTCGAGGCCTTTGACCGAATTGCTTGCAAAGGATGTACCCTTTGAGTTCACCCATGAGTGTGGAGCTGCCTTTGAGACTTTGAAGAAGGCGTTGATTTCCCCGCCTATTATTCAGCCGCCGGATTGGGAAGCTCCCTTTGAGCTTATGTGCGATGCGAGCGATTTCGCCGTCGGGGCTGTCTTGGGCCAAAGGAAGGACAGAAAGCTGCACGCCATTTATTATGCGAGTCGGACTTTGGACGATGCACAAGTCAAATACTCCACCACTGAGAAGGAGTTACTCGCCATTGTCTTTGCCTTTGAGAAGTTTCGGTCTTACTTGGTCGGGTCGAAGGTGATTGTGTACACCGACCATGCTGCTTTGAGGTACCTCCTATCCAAGAAGGATGCCAAGCCGAGGTTACTCAGATGGATTCTCTTGCTGCAAGAGTTTGACTTGGAGATTAGGGATAGGAAGGGTACGGAGAACGGAGTGGCTGACCATTTATCTCGGATTGAGCGACATGAGGAAGTCCCTATCGATGATTGTCTCCGAGATGATTGTGTGATGGCTGTCCAGGTGAAGGAGAGAGACCCGTGGTATGCTGATTTCGTGAACTTCATTGTTAGCGGGTACATTCCTCACGAGCTGGATTACAACGGGAAGAAGAGGTTCTTCAGAGACATCAAAGATTATTTTTGGGAAGAACCTTACCTCTTCAAGAGAGGCAAGGATGGCCTCTTTAGGAGATGCGTGCCCGAAGAGGAAGTCCGGAGTGTGATTCATCATTGTCATTTTTCCGAGGTTCGGGACGCCAAGGGTCGTGATTAGCGATGGAGGCTCTCACTTCATCAACCGCACCATAGAAGCGCTTTTGAAGAAGTATGGTGTGAGACATAAGGTGGCTACCCCGTATCACCCTCAGACAAGCGGACAAGTTGAAGTCTCTAATAGGGAGATCAAGGCGATACTTGAGAAGACGGTGTCAAGGTCGAGGAAGGATTGGGCATCCAAGCTTGATGACGCTCTATGGGCGTATAGGACAGCTTTCAAGACACCCATCGGTATGTCTCCCTTTCAACTTGTCTATGGGAAAGCTTGTCACTTGCCGGTTGAGCTTGAGTATAGGGCATATTGGGCGATCAAGAAGCTGAACTTTGATTGGAAATCCGCTGCGGAGAAGCGAGTGTTGCAGCTTCACCAACTCGATGAGATTTGGTTGGACGCATATGAGAATGCCCGGATTTATAAAGAGAGGACAAAGAGATGGCATGATCGTCGGATTTTGCAGAGAGAGTTCAGAGAGGGCGATCAGGTACTTCTCTTTAACTCAAGGCTCAAACTTTTTCCAGGCAAGTTGAGGTCGCGTTGGTCAGGGCCTTTCACGGTTAAGAACGTCTACCCTCACGGAGCAATAGAGCTATATGGCTATGGAGGGGACACATTCAAGACCAACGCACAGAGGTTGAAGATTTACAACCCCGGGGAACACGACAAAGAGAGGAGCTCGATGAGCTTCTCTGATCCTCAAGACGAGTGAGCACCCCACGGTCAAGCTTAGGACCATAAATAAGCGCTCTCGGGAGGCACCCCGAACTTGTATATATCCTTTTTAGTATCCTTCTTGCATTGCACGTTTAATTTTTCTGCATTGGGAACTTAGATGCATGATGTGATGATGTGATCTTGATGTTGCTTATGTCTATGCTATGATTATATCAGTTTCACTTGATCTTCTCTCTTTCTGAGTTTTGATTTTGGAAGGTGAACACTATCGAGCAACCGAGACGACGCACAATGTGGAATCATTCGCAAGTGGAATGCGGGGAGGCATCTTTCATCCTTGGACACAAGGTCATACACTCACTTTTTCCTCCTATTTCCCTTAGCTCCAAATTTCCTATTCCACATATCCACCCCTTTGGATTTGTGTGACACCGCGGACGGTGTCTCGTTCAAGTCTGGGGGGGTGCGCATATAATATCGCTTCAAGTCCCTTTTAGAATGCTTTCATACATTCACTTGCATACAAAAAAAAAATGATTTCTCACTATAGATGCATTCCACACTTGCATTTCTTGCACTTGTACATATAGATACCACCTAGCCTTGCATTACATCTGTGTCTTGCATTGCATTTGTTACATATAGGTCTAGAGCATGTAGAAGCATATGCATTGCATAAACCGTTTTGAGTTGAGATTGGTCGATGATGAGATGATGGTGATAGCTGCTTAGAGATTGCTTAGCGATTTGGACCTAGACCTCTAGGTGTTCGAGTAGATTGTCGATGATAGGTGAATAGCGAACCCTCTCTTTGATGCTTGCGATTCTAGGTTGTGGGGTATATTGTTGTCTTTAGGTATGCCAAAGAGTAGGACCGACCGAACCTAAGTTAAATATCTCCCAAAAACCGTTCCCGAAGCTTCTCCCATAGGATAGATAGTCTCTTGGAAAGAATGAGCAGTAGGAATAAGCGAAGAAAGTATACACATCCCAACACTCCGCTGTCACTATATCGTTAATGAAAATCATTCGATGACATGAGTGCGTCGAAATTCGACGGTTCGGGTCTAAGTTGTGGGACAAGTGTCATGATCATTCAAAAAAAAAAAAAAGAAACGAAAAGCAAAAGCGGAGACACTTGTCAACTTCAACGTCCTAGGAACTCGGGGTATTACTTATCTTAGCACTTTCTTGAAAGGAAGAAGAAAAGAAAAGAAAAATGTGAACAAAATAAATAGAGAGACGAAATATCTTAGAGTAGAAGAACGTAAATAGGTTCAGGGGAGTGCTTGGAAGTGGGAATTACTCTTATGGTAGACTGAGGACGACATAGGAATCTCATACTTAGGAAAGTTTAGCTGACAAGAGAGGATAGCTAGAGTAGCCTAGATTCGATTCTACTCCCATAAGTTGACCAGTGGACATGCAGCTAGATCTTGAAACTCATCAAAGACCGATTTTTAACTCACCATCCTTCTCAGACTTCGTGTTTCATTGATTTTATTTGCTCGAGGACGAGCAAAGATTTAAGTCTGGGGGGATTTGATGGCTCGGATTTTATCTGGATTCTATATTGAGTATGTCTTTGGTTTCTAGACGGTTTCCACACATACTAGGCATATTAGAGCCATATTTAGGTCTTCGGGACTAGGTTTTGATTATTGCAGGAACTCGAGAGTTTTCGGAACGAAACGGAGAAAAGACGAGAAGGAGAGTGAAGACCTCATCCGGTCCATAAGAAGAGTACAGCCGGTCCGCCCGTGCACTCCGCTCCGAGCAAGGTTGGCTAACCAAGCCAAAACGAAGGCCTGATCCGGAGCTGACCACATTTGGTCAGCCGGACCAGGAGTGCATTCCTTCTCAGTCAGCCAGCGGACTCCGACCCGAACGTCC
>NW_010965216.1:2649973-2650256 GCF_000463585.1 Tarenaya hassleriana | reverse complement strand
TAGTCCGAGTCAGCCGGGGGAATTTCACTGAAGTCCTGGTCCGGGGCTGACCAATCTTGGTCAGCCGGACCAGAACCACTGCGCCGCGTCTGCCTTCTTCATTTACGTCCGGTCCGCCGGACCAAGGCTTGGTCCGGCTGACCGCGTGACCTGAAACACATTAAGTCCGAGTTTTTCAGACTTTTTGAAGGGAGCTCGATTTGGGGAAGAACAAGAGGCGATTTTCTCTCCTCCAAAAGACCTAGGGCCGAAATCTTGAAGGAGAAACAAGGAGTTTGCTTTG
>NW_010965216.1:2642481-2649668 GCF_000463585.1 Tarenaya hassleriana | reverse complement strand
AAGAAATTTGATTCGGTTTAATCTAGGATTATGACAAGAGTGTGTAGTGCATTCGGGATTTTACTCTAGACCATGAAAATGGCAAGAGTGCTCTCTTGGATATCGGGTTTTCGGTTTGAGAGAACCGAACCCGACCTTAGTCTTGGAATCCCTCGCCTTAGAACGAGCATGATCTAGGTCCACAATCCTTTACGGCATCCTTGCATGATCGGTGAAACCCGATTCCCATAACCTTTCCCGTCGATTATCTCCTCTTGAATTATTGCTTGCTTTGATTTTTATTTCTTTCATTTAATTTTCTGCAACTTTGAAAAAACCATAAAAACAATTCTCCAATTTTATTTTCTCCATTTTCCTAGTTTTAGTCGATTCGTAGCTTAACTGCTTAAGTCCTTGTGTTCGACCCCGGTACTACGACATCCGTATACTTGTGGATTAGTTGTGTGTCGGGTATAAATTTAAAGCTCGTCACGCAAGTGATCAATATTCAAACTTCGCTGTTATCTTTAGTTGTCTGCGGTAGTCTTCAATTCAACATGTTACAGCCTGTTTTGAGGAGCTGTAGATGGTGACTTTCAAGTCATCGTTCCAAACGAGCCAAATCTTCGCAGTGTTACGGTCCACAAAGTGACAGACATGCTTCCATCCGACAGGAATTGCATTGGCTATCTTTTCAACATTACTTTCTTAAATACGAGTTTCCAAAAGAGCTCCCATATCAAGTTTATTCTCCAAAATCCACTTGAGCGTCAAAAAACTTCTACTTGGGGCATTTATACCCCTAACATTCCAGGCAAAAATCATGGGATTCTGCATGTGATTATTCTTCTTGAAAACCCACTTACATCCTATGGGTTTTACCCCTTCGGATGCGTCGACCAAAGTCCATACTTTGTTGTCGTACATGGATTGCATCTCAGACTTCATAGCCTCGTGCCATTTCTCAGAGTCGGAACTCGCCATAGCCTCTGGATATGATGTAGGCTCGTCATGTTCCAATAACATGAGTTCATCATTACCAGTCACGAGAAATCCAAATCTCGTAGGCTCTAGGCGAACTCTCTCTGATCTCCGAGGTTCACAAGTATCAGGCGGAGTCTCAAGTCCCTGTGATGCAGGTT
This sequence comes from Tarenaya hassleriana, assembly GCF_000463585.1. NCBI lineage: Eukaryota > Viridiplantae > Streptophyta > Magnoliopsida > Brassicales > Cleomaceae > Tarenaya > Tarenaya hassleriana. The sequence goes on along the minus strand of NW_010965216.1, from coordinate 2,648,547 downwards.
GAACATCTTCAACCTGCTCACTCGGTCCAGCATCTATCTGTAGTTCTCGAATTTCTTCGAGATCAACTCTACTCCCACTAATTCCCTTAGAGACGAACTCTCTCTCCAGGAATTTCCCGTTTCGAGCAATAAACACTTTATTCTCGACCGGGTTGTAGAAGTTGATGAATATGATGCTCTAGAATGCGAAAAGGTTTAAGCCAAACAACTTAAACCCGACATATCTCTGGCATTGTCGTTTGGGCCACATCAACGAGAAACGCATACAGAAACTCCTCTCCGAGGGATTTCTAGATTCTTTCGATTATGAATCGATTGAAGCATGCGAATCTTGTTTGATGGGTAAAATGGCAAAGTCTCCTTTTAGTGAAAAAGGAGAACGGGCATTAGAGCTGTTGGACCTAATACATAGCGATGTCTGTGGGCCCATGAGCTTACCCGCTAGAGGAGGTTATTTGTATGTTCGGCTTAAACCTTTTCGCATTCTAGAGCATCATATCCATCAACTTCTACAACCCGGTCGAGAATAAAGTGTTTATTGCTCGAAACGGGAAATTCCTGGAGAGAGAGTTCGTCTCTAAGGGAATTAGTGGGAGTAGAGTGGATCTCGAAGAAGTTCGAGAACTACAGACAGATGCTGGACCGAGTGAGCAAGTTGAAGATATTCAACCTGCATCACAAGGACTTGAGACTCCGCCTCATACTTGTGAACCTCGGAGATCAGGGAGAGTTCGCCTAGAGCCTACGAGATTTGGATTTCTCGTGACTGGTAATGATGAACTCATGTTATAAGAACATGACGAGCCTACATCATATCCAGAGTCTATGGAGAGTTCCGACTCTGAGAAATGGCACGAGGCTATGAAGTCTGAGATGCAATCCATGTACGACAACAAAGTATGGACTTTGGTCGATGCATCCGAAGGGGTAAAACCCATAGGATGTAAGTGGGTTTTCAAGAAGAAAACCGACATGGATGGCAACGTGCATACCTATAAGGCACGATTGGTGGCGAAAGGGTTTCGGCAAATTCATGGTATTGACTATGATGAAACCTTCTCGCCCGTCGTGATGCTTAAATCCATCAGGATTCTTCTTGCCAAAGCTGCATATTATGACTATGAGATATGGCAAATGGATGTCAAGACTGCGTTCCTTAACGGGAACCTACTCGAGGATGTGTATATGATACAACCCGAGGGTTTTGTCGATCCAGAGAGTCCGGGGAAGGTGTGCAAGCTTCAAAGGTCCATTTATGGACTGAAGCAGGCTTCAAGAAGCTAGAATCTTCGATTTGATGAGACAATCAAACAGTTTGGTTTCTCACAGAATGAGGATGAGCAATGTGTTTACAAGAAGGCCAGTGGGAGCCCAGTTGTTTTCCTGGTGCTATACGTGGATGATATCCTGCTCATAGGAAATGATGTTCCTACCTTGCAAGACGTTAAGTCTTGGCTAGGAACACAGTTCTCTATGAAGGACTTAGGGGAAGCTGCCTATGTTTTAGGCATCAAGATCTATAGAGATAGATCTCGAAGGCTTCTTGCCCTAAGTCGGAGTACATACATCGATAAAGTTCTGAATCGGTTCAGAATGCAAGAGTCGAAGAGAGGACTCTTGCCGATGTGTCATGGTGTTTTTCTCAGCAAGACTCAGTGTCCTAAGACACGTGATGAGGGAGAACGTATGGATAGAATCCCATATGTTTCGGCAATAGGATCTATCATGTTTGCCATGTTATGTACTAGGCCGGATGTATCGTACGCGTTAAGCATTACGAGCAGATACCAGTCGGATCCACGAGAGTCACACTGGATCGCGGTCAAGAATATCCTTAAGTACTTTAGAAGGACTAAGGATTTGTTCTTGATATATGGTGGATTGGAATACGAGCTCGCTGTAAAGGGTTACACCGATGCTAGTTTTCAATCGGACCAAGATGACTACAGATTGCAATCAGGCTATGTCTTCTGCTTGAATGGAGGCGCTGTTAGTTGGAAGAGTTCCAAACATGCCACCATAGCAGATTCTACTACAGAGGCTGAGTACATTGCCGCATCGGATGCAACGAAGGAAGCTGTTTGGATCAGGAAGTTTTTGGGTGACCTGGGCGTCGTTCCTAGCGTTGTGAACCCCATTTCGTTATATTGTGATAACAATGGGGCGATAGCACAAGCTAAGGAATTCAGGTCATACCAACAATCCAAACACATACTCAGACGGTTTCACCTCATAAGGTAAATCGTAGACAGAGGCGATGTACACATATGCAAGATATCGACGGATGACAACATAGCTGATCCCTTGACGAAGCCTCTCCCTTCGTCAAAGCATGAGGGTCATGTTCGGGGAATGGGACTTAGATGCATTGTAGATCATACTTAGAGTAAGTGGGAGACTGATGGATGTAATGCTCTAGGATGATCATACGATATGTGAACTATGTATGATACGATGTATTTATTGGATGAATGCATTGTTTGTTCATTATTTCTTTTGCATATTTGATAAATAATGAAATCCATGGATCGTTATGAACGATCCTAAATTCCTTAGTCGCTTGACATTGTGGGAGCAATGATGAATTAAGACTAAAATGAGGCGTGATGGATGATCATGGTGATGATCATATGTATTAGATACGGATCACGGTCATGAGTACTTATCTGGAACAAGTGACTGGATGACTCGCATGAGATTGTCGATTGGATTTAATACATGACTTGAATCTCACTTGATGGTTCACTTTGGATCCTCAGACCTGAGATATCTATTGTATCCATCATGACGAGTAATGTACTTTGACTGCGTCAAACATCGTCTTTAATCGGATGATTATAAAGGCGTGGCTCGGGTACATTATGAATCATGTAATGGATAATAGACAGTCAAGATGCAACTTTGTCCCTCTCGAAAGAGGGAGAAATCGCTTGGGCCCATCGTACGAGTGAGACTGTAGAAATGTGTGGCCACACTATAGATAAATGTCATCTATCTCTTACAGTCTACTCGGGATTCGACAAAGCATTCGAACTATTAGTTCGATTATGATATCGTGAGACAAAGAGGATCATCGTTGGAACTATCTCTGGCTTTACGGTTAGATCACATCTAACTCTTTCCGATACGGGTAATCATAATGTCTTGCTAGAGACCGCTTATGATTTGTAAAGCGAGATTGGATCTCGCGTTTACTACCGTATACGGAGGAGCCTAAAGGGTCACACACATATGGGATGGACGTGTATGAACGGGATCAAACGGACGAGAAAATCGGATTTTTCTCCGTCGTTGAGGTCTGGTCCGGAGCTGACCAAGAGCTGGTCAGCCGGACCAGACGTATGTGGGACCAGCGGACCGAATCCTAGTCCGCCGGATCGCGAGAATTTCGGACTCTCGGCAAGTCACTGTGCTTGGTCCGGCTAACCAAGAGTTGGTCAGCTTGGACCAAGCTTCTGACTGGTCAACTCCACGTGTTTTTACATGTCTGGTCCGGCGGACCAGACGACAGAAACACCAAATTGCGTTTTTCTCGGCTTTTCTTGGTGGAAACATGTAGGGAACGCATAGGTCTCATTATATCTCGACCTTTCAGACCTTGGAAGGTATAGGGGTGTTGCAGAAACTCTCTCAAACTCAAGAAGGTATTCTTGAGATCATACACAAGAGATTTGATCTCTTCAAGCTCTAGCAAGCTAGTTCCAAGTGTTGGAAACCATCCCAAGGGTGTGGACTGCTCAAGAGGGTGTTGACACTTTCAACACCTTGGTTGTGATCAAGTAAACCTTTCAGATTCAGAATAAAAGGTTAGCTTTTCTTTCAAGTAAGTTCTTCATCGAAAATTTTGGTCCGTGGGTGTTCAAAAACGTTTTGAACGCTAATTCCGCTGCGTAAACCCGCAGACCAGATCCTAGCACGGTTTTGAACCGGCGGTCTAGGATCCCGTGTGACCTAGCACAGACCACCGCGACCACCAGGGCTGGAGCAGCCCCGAGAGTTTATGCTCTTGAGGCTGAGACGGAGGCACAAGAGGAGGAGACCAATCTCGGAGATGACGAAGCTGCTGCCATTGCAGATACCCTTCACCTTTGCGATGTTGAATGCTATAAATTGTTTGATACTGGAGCTACCCATAGTTTCTTGAGCTTAGAGAAAGAAAAGAAACTAGGCATGGATCGGATAGATACGAAGAGCGATTTTACTATTCGCACACCATTGGGAGAGACACTTCTGGTACATGGGACCCTCCGAGGTGTACCACTGGGTATCTGTGGTCGTAACTTAACCGCAAACCTCATAGTGGTGTCGATTGGTGGTTATAGCGTCATATTGGGCATGGATTGGTTGTCGAAGCACCGAGCTCAAATTGATTGCCAGAAGACGACTATATGGTTTACGGATGCAAGCGATGGGTTTGAATTTCGAGGGAAAGGAGCACCGTTGACAAACCCCATTATTTCGGCGCTCAAGGCTGAAAAGATGATCAGGAGGGGGAATGAAGCATTCTTGGTAGTCATCACCGCTACCAAGGAACTCGAACACAAGTTAGAGGATACTCCAATTCCGCTAGAGTTCCCTGATGTCTTCCCCGATGATTTATCAGGATTACCGCCCAACCGAGAGATGGACTTCACCATTGACGTGCTACCGAGTACCGAACCAATTACCAAGGTTTTGTATCTGATGGCACTGACAGAAATGGCGGAGTTGAAGGAACAGTTGAACGAATTGATGGAAAAGGGGTTCATACGCCCTAGCGTTTCGCCTCGGGGAGCGCCTGTGTTGTTCGTGAAGAAGAAAGATGGGAGCATTGACTATCCGGGGCTCAACCAGGTGACAATAAAAAATCGTTACCCGTTGTCGAGAATTGATGAGCTGCTAGATCAACTTCAAGGAGCTAAGTGGTTCTCGAAGATCGATCTGCGATCTGGATACCACCAAATTCGGGTTAAGGCTGAGGACATACAGAAGACGGCATTCCGAACTCGATATGGGCACTTTGAGTTCGTGGTCATGCCATTTGGACTCACGAATGCCCCGCAGTATTTATGCAACTGATGAATCGCATCTTCATAGATTATCTAGACGAGTTTGTCATCATATTCATCGATGGCATTCTTATCTATTCGCCAGATCTCCAGACTCACACTTGCGGAAAACACTTTGGAGATTAAGAGAGAACACGTTGTATGCGAAGTTCAGCAAGTGTAGCTTCTGGTTACAGGAGATTGGATTTCTAGGTCATGTGGTATCCGCTCAGGGAATCCAGGTAGATCCAGCTAAGATCGAGGCAGTCATGGATTGGAAACCCCTGACCTCTGCAACCGAAATTAGGAGTTTTCTAGGCCTCGCGGGTTATTACCGAAGTTTTGTGGAAGGGTTTGCTAAGATAGCCCGACCCCTGACTGTTGGTTTAGTGCTCTATGATGTACTGTTTATGAGCTTTATTTAGATACATTTGATGTATTGATACTTTCTATGAGTTTTATGAGAGTATTTGATTCATTACATGTTCTTGCATACTAGATTTGTTATGAAATCCATGTATCATTATGAATGATACTAAACTCCCTAGTCTTGTGTCGTTATGGGAATAACGACATAATAAGACTAGTATGATGTGTGATTGATGATCACATATATGATCATAGGTATTCGTTGGAGAACGGAATACTGGATTGACCCGCATGAGATTGTAACATGGACTAGCGTCATGACTTGAATCTCATATGGCGGTTCCATGATTGGATCCTAAGACCTGAGATATCTACGGAATCCAACATGAGGAGTTGCGTGCCTTGAATACGTCAAATGTCCTACGTAACAGGAGGACTATAAAGGCGTGTATCAGGTACGAAACGAATCATGTACTGGATTGTAGATAGTCAAGACGAGATTTGTACCTCTCGTAAAAGAGAGAGATATCGCTGGGCCCCTCGCGTGAGCGAGACTGTGGAAATGTGTGGCCGCACTATAGACGAACGTCGTCTATTTCAGACAGTCGAACTCAGTGAACGAGAAAGCAGTCCAATCAGATAAGGTGGCTTGTCCATGCCTTATATTCGA
>NW_010965216.1:2638387-2642471 GCF_000463585.1 Tarenaya hassleriana | reverse complement strand
ACATAGAGCGCCCGCCGGTTTTGTCGAGCGACCGCCCACTTGCTCGTCTATCACAACGAGCGAACAGGCGGTGCACCCGTTTTCTCTGAGTCTTCCGGGACTTCTCGATTCCGCTCCTTTTCCGTGATGGATGTGATGCTCTAGGATGATCATACGATATGAGAACTATGTATGATACGATGTATTTATTGGATGAATACATTATTTATTTATTATTTATTTTGCATATTTGATAAATAATGATTATCCATGGATCGTAATGTATGATCCTAAATTCCTTAGTCGTTTGTCATTGTGGGAACAATGATGAATTAAGACTAACATGAGGCGTGATGGATGATCATAATGATGATCATATGTACTGGATACGGATCACGGTCATGAGTACTTGTTTGGAACAAGTAACTGGATGACTCGCGTGAGATTGTCTATTGGATATAATCTGTGACTTGAATCTCACTTGATGGTTCACTTTAAATCCTCAGACCTGAGATATCTATTGTATCCATCATGACGAGTAATGTACTTTGACTGCGTCAAACGTCGTCTTTAACCGGATGACTATAAAGACGGGGCTCGGGTACATTACGAATCATGCATTGGATAGTAGATAGTCAAGACGGAACTTTGTCCCTCTCGAAAGAGAGAGATATCGCTTGGGCCCGTCGTAGGAGTGAGACTGTGGAAATGTGTGGCCACACAATAGATGAATGTCATCTATCTCTTACAGTCTACTCGAGATACGACAAAGCATTCGAACTATGAGTTCGATTATGATATCGTGAGACAAAGAGGATCATCGTCGGAGCTATCTCTGGCTTTTCGGTTAGATCACATCTAACTCTTTCCGATACGGGTAATCATAATGTCTTGCTAGAGACCGCTTATGATTCGTAAAGCGAGATTGGATCTCGCGTTTACTGCCGTATTCGGAGGAGCCTAAAGGGTCACACACATACGGGATGGACGTGTATGGACGGGATCAAACGGACGAGAAAAATCGGATTTTTCTTGGTCTTTGACGTCTGGTCCGGAGCTGACCAAGAATTGGTCCGACGGACCAGACACACTTGGAGAAACGGAGAAATTTGTCCGAAAAACACTGTCTGGTCCGGAGCTGACCAGAATTGGTCATCCGGACCAGCGCAGTCAGACGAATCAGATCGTGTTGGTCGGAGTAACGTCGGTCCGGCGGACCAAATGGTCAGACGGAGTACGCGAGGTCCGGAGCTCGTCTGGTCCGGCGGACCAAGAGTTGGTCAGTTCCGGACCAGGACCAAGAGTTGGGATTCTGATCCGCCGGATCGCGGAAAATTTCGACTGTCGGCAAAATGGTCTTGGTCCGGCTGACCAAGAGTTGGTCAGCTCTGGACCAAGACCATGACCGAACTAAACCGCGTGTTTTTACTCGTCTGGTCCGGCGGACCGGACGTCTGAAAACACCAAATTGCGAAAATCACGGCTTTTCTTGGTGGGAATGGGTGAGAAATATTTTGGATCATTATTAACTCGTCTCTTGACCTCCAGAAGAGCTGAGATTGCTCTGAAACTCTCCCAAGCTCAAGAAGGTGTTCTTGAGATCATACACAAGAGATTTGATCTCTTCAAGCTCTAGCAAGCAAGTTTCCAAGTGTTGGAAACCATCCCAAGGGTGTGGACTGCTCAAGAGGGTGTTGGCTCATTCAACACCTCTGCTGTGATCAAGCCAACCTTACAGATTCGGAATCAAAAGGTTAGCTTCTCTCTCAAGTAAGTTCTTCATCGGAAATTGGTCCGTGGGCGGTTCAAAATCGTTTTGAACGCCAATTCCGCTGCGCAAGCCCGCGGACCAGACCCGAGACTGGTTGTGAACCGGTGCTCGAGGTTCCCGTGCGATCCATCAGTGGTATCAGAGCTCGGTTCTTCGTTTCGATGAAGAACGATCACTCTTGAGCATATTTCAAACTTGATTTTTCCTTGGTTTTGATCTAAGTTTAATTTGTTATGTGATTGAATCTGTGAAAGATTAATTGATGTAACAAAACTTAGATATGTAAAGGCTTGAATCATGAATTAACTCGAGAAAATGGAACGAAAATCGGATCAGAACAGAGCTCGAAATCAGATCAAGTTGAAAAACTTCGTCTGATTTTTCTGCAAAGTTACGCGGTCCGGCGGACCGCCAGTTGGTCAGCTCCAGACCGCAAGTTCGGATTTAAACGGGAAAGCTCGGCGGACCAGGAGACGAGCTTTCGGACAAGAAGTCTTGGTCAGCCGGACCGAAATTTTGGTCCGGCGGACCAGACACATACTCTTGGTCCGACGAGAATACGCTGGTCCGGAACGAAGCTCGAGAGTCGTCTGGTCCGGCGGACCAAACGTTGGTCAGCCGGACCACACGAACGCACGATCAGGCGGACCGAGAAAAGAAGAAGTTTCGGACCAAACTGTCCTGGTCCGGCGGACCGGACGTGAAAGTTTGGTCCGACGAGATTTTTCGCTGGTCCGCGAGTGCTCCGTCACGTCTGGTCCGGCTGATCAAGCGTTGGTCAGCCCTAGACCAGGACGTTTCGGATCAGACGGACCAAGGAGCTGGTCCGGGAAGGAGACACGCGGACTGAAGGTGTGTGGTCCGGCGGACCACAGATGGTCAGCCGCGGACCAACTGCCTCAGTCCGCGCGTACCGAGCTGAGTCCGTGTTCTGAGTGGGTTTGGTCCGGCGGACCAAAAGTTGGTCAGCCCCGGACCAACCACCTGTTTTCGGACTTTCGCGTTTTCTGAATTCGATTCGGTTAAGTAATGGTTACTTGACCGAGTTAATCATGATTGTTTATGATTTATGACTTAATTATGTAGAGGGTCTACATGAATTAAGTGCATAAGACTTAATCAAGTATAAGAGTTACTTGATTGAGTGGGAGTTTCGGGACTAAGTTTACTAAGCTGAATAGACGGTCTATTCGGGCTAAGTAACAGAGTCAGATCAAAAATATAATTGTTATATTTTGATCAATCGAGAACAAAGATATTACAAGTAGAGTTCTTGCCAAGACCTTGGTAATTCGTGTATGGGACATGCCAAAGCTGTGCATACCGAATTATTTAAGTGAGACAAGAATTGAGAAATTGTGATTCTCATTTCTCGAAAGTAATAAGTTGTCTCTTGATAACGATAAAACCCCTTGTTATAATTTCAAGCTAATACCGCCCATGTTTCGAACACTTGTCAAGGCTTCGATCGTCTGTGTATGGGTCATGCCAAAGCTGAGCATACCAGACAATCTTTGTGAGACAAGATGGAGAAATGGTGGTTCTCATATGTTCGAAAATGGTTCGGCTTGAGTTGGGTTATCAAGTTGGACTTGGACCTTACGGTATAGATGGGAATAGAAATATGCAATAGTATAATGACACTGTTTTCCCATAAACGATCTAAGAGTCACATTGGATGTGATTGACATCGGATGTCTACCTAAATAGCATAGGCTTGAATGTCATGCCAAAGCTGACTCAAGTCTATGTGAAATATGGATCTTAGCCTACTAAAAAAATTACTAGAGGGTTATTTTTCTTAGTGGGAGTTATCTCATATTTGCATCAAGTCATCCGTAATAGTTTTTACTATAATTAGTATTGTACTAATGGATATTGCATATTGTGTTGTTTTGTTCATCTCTGTAGGACATGGCGACAGGTGGTAGTGTACCAACCGTGTCATTGCGATCTATCCTTGAGAAGGATAAGCTGACTGGGACGAACTTCTTGGACTGGTATCGGACCTTGAGAATTGTTCTCAGGAACGAGAAGAAGATGTACGTCCTGGAAGGGACTCTTCCTGATGAGCTCCCGGCCAACGCCGCGAGAGCTGTTCGTGATGCTTGGTTGAAGCATCAGAACGATGACCTGGAGGTCTCTTGCCTCATGCTCGGGATAATGTCTCCTGAACTGCAGCGACAGTTTGAGGGCGTCAACGCCTTTGATCTGCTCGAGCAGTTGAAGACTATGTTCCAAGAGCATGCGCGTGTTGAGAAATACAACACGTTGAAGAACCTGCTTGCATGCCGTATGACGGCAGGGCAATAGGTTAGAGCCCATGTTCTTTAC
>NW_010965216.1:2636977-2638297 GCF_000463585.1 Tarenaya hassleriana | reverse complement strand
GACTGCTATGATCAGTTCATTATGAGCTATCATATGCATGGCATGGATAAGACCTTGACCGAACTGCATGGGATGCTGAAAACGGCCGAGACGAGCCTTAAGGTCGAGAAGAACGTGCTCGTTATTTCGAAGAGTTCGAAAAAGCGGAAGCGTTCCAAGGGAAAGGGCAAAGGCAAGGCAAATGTTGCCAACAAAGCCAAGCCTAAACCTGAGAAAGGAGAGTGTCATTTCTACCATGAAATTGGTCATTGGAAAAGGAATTGCAAACTCTTCTTGGAAGATTTGAAGAAGAAGAAGCTTGCTGAAGCTTCTACTTCAGGTATTTACGTTATCGAAGCTAACGTATTCACTTCTTCATCCTGGGTATTGGATACCGGATGTGCCTCACACATTTGTGGAAATGTGCAGGGTCTAAGAAGAAGTAGGACGTTGGCTCGAGGTGAAGTGGATCTACGCGTCGGGAATGGAGCAAAGGTTGTTGCATTAGCTATCGGCGTTTATGATTTATCTTTACCGTCTGGACTGGTTATAGAACTGAGTAATTGTTACTTTGTGTCTGCTATAAGCAGAAACATCATTTCTATTTCCTGTTTGGATTTGGATGGTTTTCGGTTTGTTATTGAGAATAAGAACCTGATGATGTTCAAAGACGATGTTTATTATGGCAATGGTTACCTTGTGAATGGATTATATGTCTTGAACGATCAACCTTCCGATTCTATGTGCGTCTATAACGTAAATGCGAAAAGGTTTAAGCCGAACAACTTAAACCCGACCTATCTCTAGCATTGTCGTTTGGGCCACATCAACGAGAAACGCATACAGAAACTCCTCTCCGAGGGATTTCTGGATTCTTTCGATTATGAATCGATTGAAGCATGCGAATCTTGTCTGATGGGTAAAATGGCAAAGTCTCCTTTTAGTGGAAATGGAGAACGGGCGATGGAGCTATTGGACCTGATACATAGCGATGTATGTGGGCCCATGAGCTTACCCGCTAGAGGAGGTTATTTGTATTTCGTCACATTTACTGATGATTTCAGTAGATTTGGTTATGTCTACTTGATGAGACATAAATCTGAAACTCTTGAAATATTCAAGGCTTTCAGAAACGAAGTACAAAACCAACTTGGCAAGACTATTAAGTCATTGCGATCGGATCGCGGTGGCGACTATATGAGCCAAGAGTTCACTGACTATCTGGTAGACTGTGGAATTGTTTCACAGTTGACCCTTCCTGGAACGCCACAGTGGAATGGCGTGTCTGAACGGAGGAACCGCACCCTATTAGATATGGTACGGTCAATGATGAGTCAGGCC
>NW_010965216.1:2630115-2636240 GCF_000463585.1 Tarenaya hassleriana | reverse complement strand
GAGGGTTTTGTCGATCTAGAGAGTCCGGGGAAGGTGTGCAAGCTTCAGAGGTCCATTTATGGACTGAAGCAGGCTTCAAGAAGCTGGAATCTTCGATTTGATGAGACAATCAAACAGTTTGGTTTCTCTCAAAACGAAGATGAGCCATGTGTTTACAAGAAGGCCAGTGGGAGCACAGTTGTTTTCCTGGTGCTGTACGTGGATGATATCCTGCTCATAGGAAACGATGTTCCTACCTTGCAAGACATTAATTCTTGGCTAGGAACACAGTTCTCTATGAAGGACTTATGGGAAGCTGCCTATGTCTTAGGCATCAAGATCTATAGAGATAGATCTCGAAGGCTTCTTGCCCTAAGTCAGAGTACATACATCGATAAAGTTCTGAATCGGTTCAGAATGCAAGAGTCGAAAAGAGAACTCTTGCCGATGTGTCATGGTGTTGTTCTCAGCAAGACTCAGTGTCCTAAGACACGTGATGAGCAAGAACGTATGGATAGGATCCCATATGCCTCGGCAATAGGATCTATCATGTATGCCATGTTATGTACTAGGCCGGATGTATCGTACGCGTTAAGCATTACGAGCAGATACCAGTCGGATCCAGGAGAGTCACACTGGATTGCGGTCAAGAATATCCTTAAGTACTTGAGAAGGACTAAGGATTTATTCTTGATATATGGTGGATTGGAAGATGAGCTCGCTGTAAAGGGTTACACCGATGCTAGTTTCCAATCGGACCAAGATAACTACAGATCGCAATCAGGCTATGTCTTCTGCTTGAATGGAGGCGCTGTCAGTTGGAAGAGTTCCAAACAGGCCACCATAGCAGATTCTACTACAGAGGCTGAGTACATTGCCGCATCGGATGCTGCGAAGGAAGCTATTTGGATCAGGAAGTTTTTGGGTGACCTGGGCGTCGTTCCTAGCGTTGTGAACCCCATTGCGTTATACTGTGATAACAATGGGGCGATAGCACAAGCTAAGGAACCTAGGGCACCCCAACGGTCCAAACACATACTCAGGCGGTTTCACCTCATAAGGGAAATCGTAGACAGAGGCGATGTACACATATGCAAGATATCGACGGATGACAACATAGCCGATCCCTTGACGAAGCCTCTCCCTTCGTCAAAGCATGAGAGTCATGTTCGGGGAATGGGACTTAGATGCATAGTAGATCATACTTAGAGCAAGTGGGAGACTGAAGGATATGATGCTCTGGGATGATCATACGATATGAGAACCATGTATGATACGATGTATTTATTGGATGAATACATTATTTATTTATTATTTATTTTGCATATTTGATAAATAATGATTATCCATGGATCGTAATGTATGATCCTAAATTCCTTAGTCGTTTGTTATTGTGGGAACAATGATGAATTAAGACTAACATGAGGCGTGATGGATGATCATAATGATGATCATGTGTACTGGATACGTATCACGGTCATGAGTACTTATTTGGAACAAGTAACTGGATGACTCGCGTGAGATTGTCTATTGGATATAATCCATGACTTGAATCTCACTTGATGGTTCACTTTAGATCCTCAGACCTGAGATATCTATTGTATCCATCATGACGAGTAATGTACTTTGACTGCGTCAAATGTCGTCTTTAACCGGATGACTATAAAGACAGGGCTCGGGTACATTACGAATCATGCATTGGATAGTAGATAGTCAAGACGGAACTTTGTCCCTCTCGAAAGAGAGAGATATCGCTTGGGCCCATCGTAGGAGTGAGACTGTGGAAATGTGTGGCCACACAATAGATGAATGTCATCTATCTCTTACAGTCTACTCGGGATACGACAAAGCATTCGAACTATGAGTTCGATTATGATATCGTGAGACAAAGAGGATCATCGTCGGAGCTATCTCTGGCTTTTCGGTTAGATCACATCTAACTCTTTCTGATACGGGTAATCATAATGTCTTGCTAGAGACCGCTTATGATTAGTAAAGCGAGATTGGATCTCGCGTTTACTGCCGTATTCGGAGGAGCCTAAAGGGTCACACACATACGGGATTGACGTGTATGGACGGGAACAAACGGACGAGAAAAATCGGATTTTTTCTTGGTCTTTGAGGTCTGGTCCGGAGCTGACCAAGAGTTGGTCAGCCGGACTAGACGCACTTGGAAGATTTGTCCGAAAACACTGTCTGGTCCGGAGCTGACCAAAATTGGTCAGCCGGACTAGATCAGTCAGACGGAGCGGGAACGAGTTGGGTCGGAGTTCGGCTGGTCCGGTGGACCGAAATCTTGGTCCACCGGACCGGCAAGTCAGGCGGACTGAATCTCTTGGTCCGGAGCTTGGCTGGTCCGGCGGACCAGAATCTTCATCGGAAATTGGTCCGTGGGCGGTTCAAAATCGTTTTGAACGTCAATTCCGCTGCGCAAGCCCGCGGACCAGACCCGAGACTGGTTGTGAACCGGTGCTCGAGGTTCTCGTGCGATCCATCACGACATATGATATTGCGATACAAAAGGATCATCAACCGGAATCATCACTGGAGTTCGTATGATCACGAACAAACTCTATTCGAGATAGGTAGTCATAGTGTCTTGCTAGAGACCGCCTATGACTTGTATATCCGGAATAGAGATTTCGGACTATACTGCTATATCGAATGAGTCTACAGGGTCACACACGCAGGGAAGGACAAAACGCACGAGAAAACGACGGGAAAACCAAGACGGAAGGGTCTGGAACGGACGGACCAGAAGTCCGGAACGGACGGTCCTCCGTGCTAGACCCGACGGTCCACGAATGCTCACAGACCGTCCGTTCTAAGTGTTGGAACGGACTGTCCGTGTTGAATGCAGATCGTCCGTTCTGGCTTGCTGGAACGGACGTTCCGCGTGTATTTCTGGACCGTCTGTTCCGGGCTTCGGTTTTTCCGAAATTAAACCGAATTAGGGTTAAATCACCTTATAAGAAGGAGATTAAAAACCCTAATGAGAGGAGAGACTTGAGTGCCGACTTTAGAACTTTTCAACAGGCTTTTGGTTAGATCCAAGAGCTTTGAAAGGTGATCCAAGTCTCGTTTTCTCGAAGCATAAAACCGAATAGCTGATTCGAGTCCTAGCAGACAATTTCCAACCATTGGAATCCATCCCGAGGTGTGGATACGTGTAGAGGGTGAGGTATTCTTCCTGCCTTTCGTGATCAGACGAGTTCTTCAATTGATACAGGCCCCGTATCGATTGATGTAAGCGTTCTAATATTTCTACGATTCAATAGCAGCATGGTTCTAGGGTTCTATAAATTTTTGTTTTACTTCCGCTGCGCAAACCCTAGGATCGATCTCTTAGGAATAGGATTCGCTCTAGAGATCCCAGGAAACCCCAACAGGTTGGACCGACCGGTCTGGGTCTCAGACCAAGACCGAACAACTCAGAACGGTCTGAGCTTGTCAGACCGATCGGTCCACAGGCTGGACCGGTCGGTCTGGACCTCAGACAATCCGGGATTCCAAAATTCAGGTTTTTGATCGAACAATTTGAATCCATGTTTGCTTTGATATCTATGCATGTTTGATGATTGAATCTAGTGTAGATTGCATGTTTCATTTTGCATAGAGTGCAGGAGTTCGAATTTTTGGTGTACAGAAGAATTCGGTTCAGTTTTGGGTCTGATCGGGGCTGAGAACGCGGGAAAACGTGATCTGATCACGTAGACCTACCCTAGACCGTCCGTTCTGGGTAAGCTAGAACGGACGGTCCAAGGGTGACAGACTGAGTGGCTCGGAACGGAAGGTCTCTCCTGGACCGTCCGTTCTGTCCATGCAGAACGTCCGTTCTACGTGGCGGAACGTCCGTTATGGCTTCTGAAGTCGAGACCGAACGTTCTGCCAGCCTAGAACGTCCGTTCTACCTCCAGAACGGATGGTCCGAAGTCTGATTCCGAAAATTTTTGTTTTCAAGGTCCGATTATGCAATCGTTGCTTATTCTGATCAACTGTAACTCAAATAGACATGATTTATTCTTATGGATGGTCCATGGTGAATGAAACTTAATCGAGATATGGTATATGCTTGATTGAGTGGGAGCTCTGGTATTGGGATTACATAATCGAATGGATGGTCTATTCGGATTATGAACAATCGTTGCACAGAAACCAGTTAGATCTAGAAGCTCAAGCACTCTTCAAGGCCTCGATCGTACGTGTCATGGGTCATGCCAAAGCTGGGTGTGCCGTATTATCTTGGTGAGGCAAGATGGAGAAATGGTGGTTCTCATAGCTTGAAAGTAGATGCTTGATCTAGGTGCGGTTTCGAAAATCCCTTATTCATGTAATGCTAAGTGTGTACCTCCCATTACTAGAGTGTCTGTCAAGGCATCGATCGTCCGTAACATGGGTCATGCCAAAGCTGAGCGTGCCGGATTATCTTTGTGAGACAGGGTAGGAAATCGTGGTTCCTACAGTTTGAATATGGTTTATCTTGGGTTAAGTTGTCAAGTTTTGACTTGAAACTCAATGGTACAGATGAGACGAGTATGCAATGATATTCGATATCATAGTCTCATAAAAGATCTAAGAGTCATATTGGATGTGATTGACATTAGATGTCTGCCTAAATAGCATAAGGCTGAGTGTAAAAACTTATTCTTATGTGAAATACAGATCTTAGTCCCATATAGAAATTTATTGTAGGGTTATTTTTCTTTATGGGAATATAGCTCAACTTTGCATCTGTGTTGTCATTGTTTTATGATGGACTAGCTGGTAGTGGATCATAGATAGATTGACACTGATTGATGATGGAATAGCTGGTAGTAGATCATTAATAGAATCTGCATTTGTTTTTGTTCGTTCTGTTTTATCTCTTTTGTAGGACATGGCGTCAACCGGTAGCGTACCGAGTTTGACGATGCGATCTATCCTTCAGAAGGATAAATTGACCGGGACGAACTTCCTAGACTGGTATCGTAACTTGAGAATAGTTCTCAAGCACGATAAGAAGTCATACGTCCTGGAAGGGGCTCTACCACCAGAGCCTGCGGCCAATGCCACGAGAGTCGTCAAGGATGCTTTGCTGAAGCATCAGACTGACGACAATGAGATCTCCTGTCTCATGTTGGGAAGTATGGCCCCGAATCTGCAGAGGCACTTTGAGGGGAAGAACGTGTTTGATATGATCAATCAGCTCAAGACCATGTTTGAGGAGCTAGCGCGTACTGAAAAGTACAAGACGCTGAAAGCTCTGGTGAAGACGGAGATGCCGAGAGGTAGCTCTGTCAACACCCACGTCCTCAACATGAGAGCTCATGTTGAAGAACTTGAGCGTATGGGAGTGAACCTCGATGGTGACTTGGTTGCAGACTTGATCCTGATGTCATTACCCGAGGACTATAACCAGTTCGTGATGCAATACCATATGCACGGGATGTTGGTTTAGTGCTCTATGATGTACTGATTATGAGCTTTGTTCAGATACATTCGATGTATTGATACTTTCTATGTGGTTTTATGAGAGTATTTTATTCATTACATGTTCTTGCATGCTAAATCTGTTATGAAATCCATGTATCATTAGGAATGATACTAAACTCCCTAGTCTTGTGTCGTTATGGGAATAACGACATAATAAGACTAGTATGATGTGTGATTGATGATCACATAGATGATCATAGGTATTGGATACGATCACGATCATAGGTATTCGTTGGAGAACGGAATACTGGATTGACCCGCATGAGATTGTCACATGGACTAGCGTCATGACTTGAATCTCATATGACGGTTCCATGATTGGATCCTAAGACCTGAGATATCTACGGAATCCAACATGAGGAGTTGCGTGCTTTGAATACGTCAAACGTTCTGCGTAACAGGAGAACTATAAAGGCGTGTATCAAGTACGAAACGAATCATGTACTGGATTGTAGATAGTCAAGACGGGATTTGTACCTCTCGTAAAAGAGAGAGATATCGCTGGCCCCCTCGTGTGAGCGAGACTGTAGAAATGTGTGGCCGCACTATAGACGAACGTCGTCTATTTCAGACAGTCAAACTCAATGAGCGAGAAAGCAGTCGAATCAGATAAGGTGGCTTGTCCATGCCTTATGTTCGACGTATGATATCGCGATACAAAAGGATCATCAACC
>NW_010965216.1:2575544-2629100 GCF_000463585.1 Tarenaya hassleriana | reverse complement strand
CCTACCACATACCCAGAGGCTATGGCGAGTCTCGACTCCGAGAAATGGCGCGAGGCTATGAAGTCCGAGATGCAATCCATGTCAGACAACCAAGTATGGACTCTGGTTGATGCATCTGAAGGGATAAAACCCATCGGATGCAAGTGGATCTTCAAGAAGAAGACCGACATGGATGGCAACGTGCACACGTATAAAACACGACTTGTGGCGAATGGATTCCGTCAGATTCATGGTATTGTCTATGATGAGACGTTTTCGCCCGTAGTTATGCTGAAGTCCATCAGGATCCTACTTGCCATAGCTGCATATTACGACTATGAGATATGGCAGATGGATGTCAAGACCGCGTTCCTTAACGGGAATTTGACAGAGGATGTGTACATGACACAACCCGAAGGTTTTGTTGATCCAAGGAACCCGAGGATGGTGTGCAAGCTTCAGAGGTCCATTTATGGACTGAAGCAGGCTTCAAGGAGCTGGAACCTTCGCTTTGATGAGACAATCAAAAGGTTTGGTTTCTCACAAAACGAAGACGAGCCATGTGTTTACAAGAAGGTCAGTGGGAGCACAGTTGTATTTCTAGCGCTGTACGTGGATGACATTCTCCTTATAGGGAATGACGTTTCTACCTTGCAAGACGTTAAGTCTTGGCTAGGAACGCAGTTTTCTATGAAGGACCTAGGAGAAGCGACCTATATTCTAGGAATAAATATCTATAGAGATAGACCGAGGCGACTTCTAGGATTGTGTCAGAGTACATACATCGATAAGGTCTTAAAACGGTTCAAGATGCAAGATTCCAAGAAAGGAACCTTACCGATGAGCAGTGGCACAGTTCTCTACAAGAGTCAGTGTCCTACGACACCTGATGAGCGAGAACGCATGGATCGAATTCCATATGCTTCGGCAATTGGATCAATCATGTATGCCATGCTTTGTACTCGACCGGATGTATCATACGTGTTGAGCATTACGAGTAGATATCAGTCAGATCCAGGTGAGTCGCACTGGATCGCCATCAAGAACATCCTGAAGTACTTGAGAAGAACTAAGGATGTATTCTTGGTATACGGTGGGTCGGAAGACGAGCTCGCTATAAGAGGTTACACCGATGCTAGTTTCCAGTCAGACCCGGATGACTACAGATCGCAGTCAGGCTATGTTTTCTGCTTGAACGGAGGCGCTGTTAGCTGGAAGAGTTCCAAGCAGGCGACCGTTGCAGATTCTACTACAGAAGCTGAGTATATTGCAGCGTCAGACGCAGCAAAGGAAGCTGTTTGGATCAGAAAGTTTGTTGGTGACTTGGGTGTCATTCCGAGTGCTGATAGCCCCATTGCTCTGTATTGTGACAACAATGGAGCGATCGCACAAGCGAAAGAACCCAGATCCCATCAACGATCCAAACACATACTCAGACGATTTCACCTCATCAGGGAGATCATAGACAGAGGAGACGTACACATTTGCAGAGTGTCACCGATTCTGACTTCTGTTCTTTGTCAAAACATGATCTTCAAAGTAGTATGATGTGAAGAATGATATCTCCTCATTTATATATTGTTCAGCGATTGATCCTTCCACAAAAGCCTTTTGTTTCGTCTTTTTCTTCAAATGGTACATGAACCGTTCGAACGGATACATCCATCTAAATATACAGAAAAATAATCATTTCAAATACAAATATGAATTATTAATTTATTCATGTATATTAAATAATTAAACAAAAATATATACCTAAATTGAACTGGTCCCCCTAGTTCAGCTTCTCGTGGTAGGTGGATCGGTAAATGTTCCATGACATCGAAAAAGGATGGTGGAAATATCTTCTCTAGATTGCACAAGACTAAACTGATATTTTGCTTCAAGATCTCGACATCTTCAACTCGTATGATCATAGGTATTGGATACGATCACAATCATAGGTATTCATTGGAGAACGGAATACTGGATTGACCCGTATGAGATTGCCACATGGACTAGCGTCATGGCTTGAATCTCATATGGCAGTTCCATGATTGGATCCTAAGACCTGAGATATCTACGAAATCCAACATGAGGAGTTGCGTGCCTTGAATACATCAAACATCCTGCGTAACAGGAGGACTATAAAGGCGTGTATCAGGTACGAAACGAATCATGTGATGGATTGTAGATAGTCAAGACGGGATTTGAACCTCTCGTAAAAGAGAGAGATATCGCTGGACCCCTCGTGTGAGCGAGACTGTAGAAATGTGTGGCCGCACTATAGACGAACGTCGTCTATTTCAGACAGTCAAACTCAGTGAACGAGAAAGCAGTCGAATCAGATAAGGTGGCTTGTCCATGCCTTATGTTCGACATATGATATTGCGATACAAAAGGATCATCAACCGGAATCATCACTGGAGTTCGTATGGTCACGAACAAACTCTATTCGAGATAGGTAGTCATAGTGTCTTGCTAGAGACCGCCTATGACTTGTATATCCGGAATAGAGATTTCGGACTATACTGCTATATCGAATGAGCCTACAGGGTCTCACACGCAGGGAAGGACAAAACGCACGAGAAAACGACGGGAAAACCAAGACATAAGGGTCTGGAACGGACGGACCAGAAGTCTGGAACGGACGGTCCTCCGTGCCAGACCCGACGGTCCACGAATTCTCACAGACCGGTCCGTGTTGAATGCAGACCGTCCGTTCTGGCTTGCTGGAACGGGCGGTCCGCGTGTATTTCTGGACCGTCCATTCCGGGCTTCGGTTTTTCCGAAATTAAAGCGAATTAGGGTTAAATCACCTTATAAGAAGGAGATTAAAAACCCTAATGAGAGGAGAAACTTGAGTGTTGACTTTAGAACTTTTCAACAGACTTTTGGTTAGATCCAAGAGCTTTGAAAGGTGATCCAAGTCTCGTTTTCTCGAAGCACAAAACCAAATAGCTGATTCGAGTCCTAGCAGACAAGTTCCAATCGTTGGAATCCATCCCGAGGTGTGGATACGTGTAGAGGGCGAGGTATTCTTCCTGCATTTTGTGATCAGACGAGTTCTTCAATTGATACAGGCCCCAGATCGATTGAGGTAAGCATTCTAATATTTCTACGATTCAATAGCAGCATGGTTCTAGGGTTCTATAAATTTTTGTTTTACTTCCGCTGCGCCAACCCTAGAATCGATCTCTTAGGAATAGGATTCGCTCTAGAGATCCCAGGAAACCCAACACTGACGAAGCTCACTGGGAAAAACATCAAGTTTGAATGGACCACGGAGTGCGAGGAAAGCTTCCAAGAACTGAAACAGAGACTTACCTCGGCGCCGATCTTGGCATTGCCGCGCCCGGGAATACTATACGAGCTTTACACTGATGCCTCCAAACAGGGACTGGGATGTGTATTGATGCAAGAGGGACACGTCATCACCTATGCATCAAGACAATTGAAAAAGCATGAGGAAAACTACCCGACCCACGACATGGAGTTAGTAGCAGTAGTGCATGCTTTGAAAATCTGGAGGTCCTATCTGTACGGGGAAAATGTTAAGCTTAATACTGACCACAAGAGTTTGACTTACGTAATCTCTCAGAAAGATTTGAACCTAAGGCAACGGCGATGGTTGGAACTCATTGCCGACTATGATTTGGAGATTGCTTATCACCCGGGAAAGGCTAACGTGGTAGCTGATGCCCTCAGTCGAAAGAAGATTTTGGCTATCATCCGTGTTGTGATGTCGTCCCGCATCGATGCTTCTGAATTGGTAGCCATGCTGGGACATTTGACCTTGACACCGGGAGAGTCGACGCCGACCTTTGCAGAACGAGCGGCCGCTGGACAGTGTAACGATCCTTTGCTTGCTCGGTACATAGATGGTATAGAGGAGTACAGTCGTAAGGGATATCGTATCGATGAGAAAGGAGCATTGCACCTAGGTAATAGGTTATGTGTGTCGGACGATCAAGAGTTGAGACGGGAGATATTATCAGAAGCACATCAGTCGAGACTAGCTATACATCCCGGGGCGAGCAAAATGTACCAAGGATTACGACGGTGGTACACTTGGCCGGGTATCAAGAGGGATGTAGCTAACTTCGTAGCGAGATGCCTTACTTGTCAACAGGTAAAAGCGGAAAGACAGATGCCAGGTGGTAAACTACAACCCTTGGAAATTCCAGAGTGGAAATGGGATTCCATCGCGATGGACTTTGTGGTTGGGTTACCGCTTACTCCAAGTAAGAAGAATGTCATCTGGGTAGTTGTGGACCGACTGACAAAATCTGTTCACTTCATTCCTATCAGACAGGAGTACCCGATCGAGCGATTGGCACAAATATACGTCGATGAGATCGTAAGACTGAACGGAGTGCCGAGCGAAATTATATCCGATAGAGATGCTCGATTTACATCCCGTCTATGGAAGGCAATCCAGGGAGCGTTGGGTACGAAGTTGAAGATGAGCATAGCGTATCACCCTCAGACAGACGGTCAATCGGAACGAACCATCCAGACCTTGGAGGACATGCTTCGAGCATGTGTGCTAGAGTGGGGAGTTCCTTGGGATCAGTATGACGTTGTGCGAGTTCGCGTACAACAACAGTCATCACGCGAGTATTGGGGTATCGCCGTATGAGGCACTGTATGGGAGGTCGTGCAAGACACCACTATGCTGGACCGAGATCGGGGAACGCCGAGTTTTCGGGCCTGAGATTGTCGAAGAGACGACGGAGATGATGCGAAAGATCCGTGCTAACCTGAAGACCGCGCAAGACTGGCAGAAATCTTACGCAGATCAGGGGAGACGGGACTTCACTCTGGAAGTAGGGGATCGGGCCTTTCTCCGAGTGCAGGCAATGCGGGGACACACGAGGTTCAGACAAGGTGGGAAATTAAAGCCAAGGTACATCGGGCCTTGTCCAGTGATCGTGAAGGTAGACCGACCGGTCCACGACGTATTCCATGTATCAATGTTACGGAAGTACGTGGCAGATCCCTCCCACGTGATACAACCGCAGGAATTGGAGTTCACCAGTGCTACGCGTTTTCGGGATGAGCCACTACAGATCGTGGATCGGAAAGTCAAGAAACTGCGAACCAAGGAGGTACCACTTGTCAAAGTGGTATGGAGAAGTCAAGGGGTTTCCGACATGGCATAGGAGCCAGAGGCAAAGATGCATGGTACTTATCCCCATATGTTTGTTTAAGTGATGTAAAGGTCCGGACGAGCGAGACTGTACTGTAATGAATCGTTATGGAATTTAAGGAAGGTTTTCGAATGGATTATGCAAATTCAGAATTCGAGAACGAATTCATTTTAAGGGGGGAGGATTTGTAATGCCCCGATTCCCGAATAAATTATTTAATTTCGGGAATAAAATAGGGTAAAACAAGTCCAAAATATAAGGTAATTGGCATAAACATCGAATCAAGGGACAAGTGGAGTTAGAAAATGTCGAAAACGTCGAGAAAACAAAGAAAAAATGACCTAAACTGATCGGTCTAGATGTAGACCGACCGGTCCAGCGAAAAATAGAGAAAAAGACGAAAAATCGGTCAAGACCAGACGGACCAGAATGCAGACCGGACGGTCTACACGTCCGCAAAACAGAACGGATGGACCAACACCAGAACGGACGGTCTGGGGTTTGGGGGAAAAAGTTTCCGAAATTCCAGACTTTCTTCCACCTTTCGGTCGCGATTATTGCGTGACATCCTGACCCCACGCATCACCAGCCGCCACTCCTATCTAGTGCGCAACACGAACGGACCCCCTGACCTGTCCTAGTGCCAGAAACCTCACGAAAATCCGTTGTTTTAACCCCTCCAACAGGTCAAGTCGGTCATCTATGCTCAGAAATCTGAAATTCGAAAAAGAGAGAAAGTGATGGCGAGAGAAGCAGATTTGAGACAAAACGAGCTCAGAGAATCCTAGAGGGGCGGGCGTAGAAGGTTACTGGGAGGTTTCACGGCGTGAAACAACCCAGAGAGTTCGCACGAGCTCGGAGAAAAACACATCTCACAAGGAATCCGAGGTGAGTGGTTTGGATTGTGTTTGTGAGATTTTATTTTCATGATTTATGGTGTAGACTAGTGATTCTGCAAGAGTTAAGCACTTATGAATGTTAAATATTGAGTGGGTAACGATTGGAACTGAAATCGGATCAAAATTTGGGCAAAAATGGCGAAAAATCGGACTGAGCTCGTGAGGAAGACGAAGACCTGGGTTCCAGACCGTCCGGTCTCCGGGTGTAGACCGTCCGGTCTGGGGCAAGGCTGAACGAACATGTAGAAACGAACTCGAACGATCGTTCCAGCAGGATCTAGACTGCCCGGTCTGAGCGATAAGAGAGAACGGACAATCCGAGTGCGCAGGACCGCTCGATCTGGATCACGTAGAACGGATGGTCCGAATGAGCTGGACTGCCCGGTCTGGCCTCGTAGAACGGACGGTCCAGGCTATATGAATAGTGAAAAATCCCAAAATGGCTGGCTGCAACCCCGATTATAGATTCAAATGGATTAAACTTGAATACGGTGTTAAATGGTAATCAAACGAAATAAGATAAAACAAGTATGTCGAACGAACGTGAAAAAGGTAAAAGTGTATAAAAGGAAAGGAATTTAACCGCAAACAGAAATGAATACGAAGGATAAATCTAAGAGAAGTACTCGGAAATAGTGATATCGAAATAACGGATAAATAGTTATGATGATGCATATGATTGAATGATTAATGGATCCTGTACTTAGTACCGATTGACGGCGTGAGTCAGTACTAGTATGGGGACGTGTGGATATGGAACCAGTGCCGGTTGACGACCTCGGAGTCAGCACTGGTGTGGGGGTGGTTTCGGTAGTAGTACCGGTTGACGAATTTGGAGTCAGTACTATTACCGAAATGTAACACTAGTACCGGTTGACGATGTGGAGTCAGTACTGGTGTCGTTGTGTGGACGTTTCCATAACGGTGCCGGTCGACGAAGAGGAGTCAGTACTGTCATGGAAATGTGTAGTGAAGCTAGTATCGGTTGACGACGTGGAGTCAGTACTGGTGAATCTGTGTGGTCGTCTCTGTAATAGTACCGGTTGACGACGTGGAGTCCGTATTATTACAGAGAAGCAGGGTGGAATCTAGTACCGGTAGACGAATTGAGTCAGTACTAGATGAGACCGAAAGGAAATGGTATCTAATGGTGCCGGTTGACGATTTGAGTCAGTACTGTCAGGTATCAGAAATGCATGGAATAATGATAATGAATTAAAAATGATTATTGAGAAAATATTAAATGGATAAAATAAGGAAATTCTTGTATTGATAGATTAGTGGGCACCGTTCTCCATGAGAATGGGCTCTCCGGGCTCAATCCGAGCCATTCACTAAGCATTATGCTTAGCCCTCTGTTGTTGAATTTTTCAGATCCCGAGGAGGACGGGTAGCGCACTTGCGACGGCGACGACTTGGGGGAAAGTGACATCATGTACGAATGTTTTATGTTTCTTTCGTGTGTTTTGGACTATGGAACAAGGTTCCATGTGAAGACGGTTGTGTTTAATTACGTTTTGGACATGTGTTTTCAAGAGACGTGTGATGTGTTTATTCCGCTGCGTATTGTTATGTATAAGTGATTTTAAATTTCCCGTACTTTCGGTTTTATTATGTTTTATTGGTTTTGTCCATGTGGCATATCATGTTCACGGGATACGGGATTCGGGTGTCACACGGGTATCCTGTGTCAAGACCCACATTAATCCCGAAGGTAAGAGTTAATTGGGTGATTTGGAATATATGTTCTTGAAGTTCGAATTCGAAATGGAACATAAGCTTTACGTCCCATTTCACCAGTTGAAATTGTTGAACCAAATGCTAACAACGGGTCAAGTTTGGAGTGTGAAGAGTCGACACGTATGGTGACATTCGCACACGAATCTGATTATGGACTGATTGATGAGTGGCATAGTCCATGGAGTGATTTAGGCATCAATATCAACTCATGAATCTGCAATATTCCTCATCATCACAAGAGATATTAGTCTTTCCTTTTCTATCTTTAAATAGCTTTATATTTTCCTGTAATGTTGTTTTAATTTCCTTTTTGAATGATCACGTATCTGGTTAAAAGGTTTGTAATACCTTTGTCAGAAAGTTGAAAGTTAATGAGACATGGAGAATTCTCTTCTAGTATTTTCTTTGAAATCTTGAGCATCTCTTCTTCAAATTTGTTTTTTTGAAGTTATACTCTTAAATTCTTTCAGAAATACCCAAATTTAGATAAAAATATACACAATTGGGATCAATGATACATTCAAATTTATTTTATAACTAGAGATTTACCGACTCAATTACATTTTTTAGATGTGAAATCAATATTTAGATTCCATCCTTCCTCCATCGGACAAGAACACTCCAACCCTTGTCAAATCGATTACAATAATTCGATCACCGGGTCAAATTATATGATAAATAAAGGCAAAGTATTCATTCTTTGTACACCCACCACAACCGAAGGACATAGTTTTGTCTTTCCGTAATCTAACAACAACTTCATGTACAAAACATAGTGTTTGGCCTTTCATATACATTGCTTCTTTGGAAACAATCATGTCGGAAAACGAAAAACATCGCACTTTCATATTTGATGAGGACATAGAAACGCAAAGAAAGCATCCACGGATGAAGTTATGTCCCAGTGATCGACGAAATCGAAAACTAAGAAGTTGCGGCTTTCACATCACCTCGCCCCCGGAGCGAATTCCGACATGGAAGCGGCAGTGAGTTCGAGAGAATCCCTCGAATACATCTCTTGGCTGCCTTGCATCCTCGACGTCTCGAAGGCCAAACACTCGTTCAGTTCCATTACCACGTGCGGCATGGTCGGTCTTCTGCTTGATGAAGGGTTCACGCACGACAACGCGAGCTCCACGGCCTTCCACACGCTGTTCGTGTCGTAGTTCCCGTTTAGTTTCGGATCCACGATATTTCTGATGTCCCCTTTCACAAGCATGAATCCAACCCACTCCGGGATGTGAGGCTTTTCCCTGTTTTTGTCTATCACTGGCTGGTTCGTGATTATCTCTAACAACGCAACTCCAAAGCTGTAAACGTCGCTCTTCTCGGTTAACCAGTTCGTTCGGTAATACCTGCAAGAGAATGGGGAATATAGAGATAACCACGACGTGAAATGACGAGTTTTATTTCGAAAAATCGGTTTTTTTACTCACTCGGGGTCAAGGTAACCGGGTGTCCCGGCAACAACTGTAGAGATATGTGATTCGCCCTCGACGGGATACGATCTCGAGAGCCCAAAATCCGCCAGTTTCGCTTGGAATTGCTCGCTCAGTAAAATGTTTGTCGTTTTCACGTCTCTGTGCACCATTGGAGGCTTACATCCATTATGCAGATACTCCAATCCTATATAACATTAGCTTCATCAAACTCCCTTTCCAGGTTGTAGTGAACCATACGACGAAAGAAACGTAAAGATTTTCACCTTGTGCCGCTTCTACTGCTATCCGCATTCTTGTCGCCCAAGTGAGAGCGTCGCTTCTGCGTTTCCCTGTATAATTTCCACCAAGAATTTACGAAACCGAAACCGAAATGCTGTCTTTTCGTTCATGATCGAACAACATGTCTATTAGATTGTTACCGGATAGATGTTCTTTGAGATCTCCATTTGCCATATATTCATAGATCAGAGCCAAGTTATCGCCGTCATCACAGTAACCCACAAGGCTCACTAAGTTCCTGTGGTGAACTCTTAAAAGAAGTTCAACCTGAGGAGAAGATAAAACATCGAAAGATTAACGAGCAATTAGTCTAAGATTAACGAGCAAATCGGGTAGTGTTAGCTTATTGTGTTTACCTCTGCCTTGAACTGCTTGTACCCTTGAGCCGAGGAATGAGACAGCATTTTCACAGCCACTTGACTATCGTCTAAGTGCCCGTGATACACCGTTCCAAAGCCTCCTTTCCCGAGAACCCTCTCGAAGTTATTCGTCATTTTCAGCACCTCGGAGTAGGTGAATTTCCGTTCCTTTGTTATGATCATTGCATCCGATGTCCTTTTCGTTCCAGTATCCGATTCAGTTGCGAATGATGAGGGCTGGGGAGCTGTGTACAAAACATATACAACAATTGAATTCGTGAAAAGGATACTCAAGGGCTGATTTCATATCAATTGAATTCAAGACCATACTGCCTGCACTTTTTCGTTTTTTCCTTCTCATGACGAGGAAGACGGCCATGATGACCATAAGAACCGCAGCCCCAGCTACCGGTGCTGCTATAGCAACGGCGGGCACGCTGTTATTGTTTTTGCTACTCTTTCTATCCGGAGATCCATCTAAACTGTAATTAACAGAAGTGGCCATGAAAAACAAGAAAAATATTGGATATTCGACTTCGTAAAGGAAACAAAACAACGTTCTGTACGCCTTGTTAGTATGAACACGACATCGAATTCATGATGGAAATTAAAAAAATTGGGAGAGGATTCGGAGAAGATTGATAATCTTACAGCAAGGTTAAAGAATCACTCTTCTGGCGAAGAGAATCCGGAATCGATTGATTCAGCTTCCGGTTTCCACGCAAGTTTCTGCAGCGTAAAACGTAACGTTTCACACCAACAACAAAAGGAGAAGAAGAACGGGAACGAGAGAGAAGACGTAACAATAAAAATATAGCAGAATCTAAATCTTGTGCAGAAGCTTACATGAGTTTTAACGACTTCATATCACCGAGAAACGCTGGAATGACTCCTGTTAAATCGTTGTTCGATAGATCTCTGCCCATTAAAGAATAAGCAAAGTTATGTTTCAAGAGCATCAAAGAATCAAACTTTAGTTCCGGTTGCGAGTTTAGGTTCTTACAGCTCTGTCAGTAGCGTAAGCTCGGATATGTCAGGCGTTATGACACCGGTTAACCCACTTGCAGACAGGTTCCTAATGTTGTGGTAAACAAATGAAAAACAATCAGAACTTCATTCTGAAGTTGCAGAAGAACAAAGAAACAAGATTCTTGAGATGAAATCAAAAAACATACAGAGATGTAACTCTTGGTGCATCGGAGTTCGGATAGCTGCAATTCAAACCTTCCCACCGATAATCTTGAGGAGAACACGGATCTCCTTGCCAGCTAAGTTTAGAGCTCAATCCATATGTGGCCTTGATCTTCATCATAGCATCAACTGCCGGAAAAAAAACAGTTTAATTATGTCAGAAATCAGATAAGTTAAAGACGAAACAGTAAAGTCTCAAGGAACACATACCTTCATCCTGGTCTGTCTCGTATAGCGGGAAGTCTACGACTGTGTAAACCTCGAGGGCATTGATAAGTGGAGGAAGAGTGGAGTTATCGGTCATAACGAACGAAAAGTTGAATTTCCCGTCGGGAGAACTCACAGCTGCAGGATTGTATATCGTGGTTACTTGTAAATTCTCAGGACTGAATCTCGTGAACCAAGTCCTGCCATTGTTGTAAGTAATGTTGAACACTCTCGTATCATTCGTCGTCAGGTTCTGGATCTCGGAAAAGTGCATGTATATATACGACTGTGCAGATATATCGTCAAGATTCCACACTATGTTCAGCGGAACACTTGCATTTGCAGGCACTGCGGCAGTTCTCATGGCAAGCTCGGGAGGCTCGTAGAAGTTACCATTCTTAACAACCTGATTTGTGCTTAGCTGTGACCAGTCCGTTTGGAAGTACGGAATCCAAGAACGGTCATGGATATCTTCTTCAAACCTGCATAGATCCTTCTGTTGATTACAAATCGAAAAGAAAATACAAAATTTAATGTATAGATGCAACTAAAAGGGAATGCTTTTTTGTTTATGGATGTGCCTGTTAGGAGAGACATAACCATTGGAAAAGTTATGTCCTTTTCAAACACCCATTTGGTTTCTATGGATAGGAGAAGCATCAATGGGGTTTGTGTACAGAAAATTTACAGAAATGATACTATCAGATTCTTGAAAATAACATTTGGATTGTGGAGAAGTGTCTGATTCTTGTGATCGCATTACTGATCGTCGAAGAAAAAATTCGAAGAAAATGTGATTCGAACCCAGTTCTTTCGATCAAACGGGTAGGATTTGGATTGTAAGTTTCTTAAAATCACAAAGACGGATGCTTCTCTCTTACCTGATGAACCTTGTAGTGTTGGCAAAGTAGACCCTGAATTCCCTCATCAAAGATCCACTCTGAGTGACATAACTGTCGTTTCTCAAAGGTCGAAGCTCGAGAGACGAGATAAACGGTGTTGTTTTTCCTGTCTTGACAAGGCAAACTTGGAGACGGTCCGCTGTAAGGACATGAATAAGCTCAACCATTGAAGTATTAGATACCCCTTTTATGTCAATGGTTGTCCATTTGTTAGGACCAATGTAGAGATCGAATTCCGGGAACTCGTTTCTACCGTCATAATTCCCATACAAGAACATAGCTCTTATCAGATATTTTCGGTTCCTCGTAAGGTTGAAACCGTAACAATTTCTCTGCCCGTCCGGGAAGTATCTTAGGGACCAAGTCTGCTGCTGAAACTGTGTCTGATCAATTTTGATCTTGTTGGTTTCTCCACTGTCAATGTATTTTGCATCTGACTCGTACGTTATATTGATCGTTCTCTCTGTGTACGTTGTACTTTTCTCCAACCCGCAATCCAAACTGATGAATCCTGTTCATTACAAGATCGGACATCAAGAAAACAGAACAGAAGATTGAAAATGTTGTTTCAGAAACTAAGAAGACATGCAAGAACCTGTTTGATCTTGGGCTTGAACCGAACGGAAAACGGCAAAAGCTCCGATCAAGAAGAAGAAGAAGAAAAACCCATGAAAACCCATTGTTCTGAGATGGGTTTCCTGATTCAGAGGAGATGAAGGCGAAAACAAGAGCTAAAAGCTGCGGAATTGATCGAATGTGCTCCGATGGCTTCAATATAAGTCGTCTTCGACATTGAAAAATCAACTCTTTTGTAACAGTGACATTAGCTGCATACGACATTCTCACATTCTTGAACGAAGAAACGTTCAAATCATTGTTCTTGTAAGAATATATTTATGGGGGAAGACAATGGAGATGAAGTAGAAGCGTGTTTCTTGTGGAGTCTAGGTCTTGTCCGACGTGTACGCCGTTCAAGATCCGTCAGAATAATATCAACAAATCAGAATTTTGAACACATTCTATTTGAAAATAGATTTAATTAGGATTTGGTTTTAAATAAAAAAAAATATTTATTTTTTAATTAAATTTTTATTTTCATTTGTTTCCCGTCGTTAATTGCATTTTTGAATCGGATTTGTTGAATATTTCCACTATTTATTGAAATTATTTTATTTACTTTTTATTGACGTTTAATGTACTCAACAAGGATGTGACTTACATAGTTTTGATATTCATTAGGGGTAGGCATAATATCCGAAAAAACCGAACCGATCCGTTATTCGATTCGTATCCGAACAAAAAATTCGGATATCCGAAGTTTACGGATCGGATACGGATATTGATTTTAAACTATTTGTCGCATACGGATCAGATACGGATATCAAAATTGAATTATCCGATTTATCCGATCCGATCCATATTTTTTAGTAATATTATAAAATATAGGATAATTTGGTAAATAATTTATATTTATGGGGTTTTAAAAAGAAAAAAACTATACTAGGGTTTTTTCTCTCATTTTTTTTGTCAACAACTCTAATATCTCCGCCTCCTCACTTCCTCTCTCATTCGTTGTCATTCCTCATCATGTTTTTTCACTGTTTTTCGTCTTGCTTTTGGGAGAGTCTCTTTCCTATTTTATTTTGATTCTCTGATGAGTCGATTTTGTATTAGGATTAGAGATTATTTGTGTTGTGGTCTTCTTTGGCACATATTATCTTCCATAGAGATTTTTCTGGTTTTGCTCTAGTTCATATACATATCTATCTCTATGTAGGGGATCTCTAAATGTCGTCTCTCTTGATTCGTCCATAGAAAAATCATATCTATGCGATTGCTTCTTTTATTTCAATGATCCAAAATTTTCTTGGTCTAGTTCCATGGTTACTACTGTGTATTCTTTGGTCTTGCTCTTTGAGTTGTGACAATTTATTTGTTGAAGTATTGAAGATTAACATAAATGAAAAGTAAGACACAATGTATGGTAAATCTGATTACCAATACAATATGACTACATATATATATATAAAGAGGTTTTACGAAATATATGCAATACGTAATCTATTTTATTTGCATTTGAATTGATTAATTATGTTTTATTATGAGTTTTAATTTTTGAATTTTGTTTGTATTTGATGTGTTATATATTTTATTCGTATTTGAGTTATTTTATTTTATTTTTTATTTTTATTATATTTTAAATCGGATACGGATATCCGCAAATATCCGTGATTTTTACGGATATCCGAAATTACGAATATCCGAAATATACGGATCGGATACGAATAATAGAATTGAATATTTGTACGGATCGGATACGGATACGGATATCCAAAAAATACCGGATATCCGATCCGGTATATGATAAGTGAAAAATTAAAAAGTCTGATTTTTCATGTAATAGACACTAATCTGTTCCAAAAAAAGTCTGATCCGGTATATGATAATTGAACATTTTTACATGTTCCAAAAAAATAATTAGTAAAGTCATTGATTCATTTATGACCACCACCAATCTTTGAAATGGTCTTTTATAGTATATGATTGCAAGTGCCCCACTTGTTTATGCATCAATTATCTATTTGATCTTTGTTGTGGCTGCAGTTTTTCTTCCGAAAAAAAAACAAAAAGAAAAAAGAAAAGAAAAGACAGCGCAAAAATGTTCATAAATTAAAATTTTTGAAGAATGTAAAGAATCGAAAAGTGAAAGAAATAGAATTTTCAATGTATGAATATTAGGGGTGGGCACGGATCGGATATCCGGTATTTTTTGGATATCCGTATCCGTATCCGATCCGTACAAATATTCAATTCTATTATTTCTTTCACTGAAAATTCTATTTCTTTCACTTTCCGATTCTTTACATTCTTCAAAAATTTTAATTTATGAACATTTTTGCGCTGTCTTTTCTTTTCTTTTTTCTTTTTGTTTTTTTTTTTGGAAGAAAAACTGCAGCCACAACAAAGATCAAATAGATAATTGATGCATAAACAAGTGGGGCACTTGCAATCATATACTATAAAAGACCATTTCAAAGATTGGTGGTGGTCATAAATGAATCAATGACTTTACTAATTATTTTTTTGGAACATGTAATTGGTGCTGCTTATAATAAGTCTATGATGGTGTTTAATCGCCTCTAACATTTCTAAATAATTATTTCGTGGAATAGTGGAAATATATTATTCTAAAAGCAATGCAGATTAGTGTCTATTACATGAAAAATCAGACTTTTTAATTTTTCTTTTTTCTAAAACATTTTTGAACCCATATGTAAACAAATTATTAGCTACATAGATTAAATTGGGATAAAGAAAAATTCATAAAAATGTGCATTAAAATTATTCACAAAGAATGAAATTTGTTGACGAATTGAAATTACTCAATTCTCATCATTTAGATACTCTCCCCAATAAATAAATAAAAAAACATTTTAAATGTAACTTTTATTTGTGTTCATCTTTTCAATTATTTTTAGCTTCATTTCCAATTCAATTCATCTAACTCTAAAAATAATATTCAGCCTATTTTTTAAAATAAAATTCATTTTAGATATGTTGGATATTTTATATTCAATTTTATCTATTCGATAATTTTATTGAATTTGATTGATTTTTTCTTTTGTAGGAGTTATTAATGTAATTCAATGAGACATCCATTCCTTTCACATTCGGATCCTTTTGCCCTTCAAAAACTTCAATTTGTCAATACCTTTGCATAAATCTGTATTTGTCTTTTCTAATTTTTTTTTTTGGAAGAACCAAAAACAGCCAATCAAATAAAATATATAATTAATGTATAAACAAGTGGGATACTTGTAATCATGTATAAAAGACCTTTACAAAGTTTTTGTGAGCTCAACAATGATAATTATTATATGAAACATGAAACTTGGGCTGCTTCTACTAAGTCTATGATGATGTTTTATCACCTCTCACGTTTTAAAATAATTATTTTGTGGATAGTGGAAATATTTATTTGATAAAATAAAAATTCAATATTTTTTTTTTGTCAATATTTGTAAGTTGATTTTTTTTTTCTCTAAAGTTATGGAACTAATTATTGGATATTTATATTCCATAGGTATAATAGTACGTTCACAAAAATATGCATAAATATTATCGACAAAGATAGAATATAGATGACAGGTTGAAATCATTCAACTTTATATCATTTAAATAATATTGCGAAAAAAATAATATGACATTTTTCCCAAAACAATTGTTTTTCATCATCTGTATAATAAATTTTCAAATGAAAAATATATATAGATTTATATTTTTCTACACGTACTTATCTATTTTTATTGATGTCAAACAAAAGAAATATGAATGGCTACGAAAGTTCCAGAGATTAAAATCTTGAAATCAATAGATTTATTGTTTTCTTTTTCTAAACAAATTTAGAACTTTTAAAATTTCTCATCAAAGTATTTTCTTCTCATCCAAAACCCATACATTAATTTTAAAAAATGCGGAATTAAAAACTAATCTTTAAAATCCGAAAATCATTAGCAGTTTCAAGAGAAAAAATAAAAATAAAATATTAGAATTTTGGAGAGCATGACAGAACTGGTTATCGCAATCAACGATCATGACAGCATCTAAACCGGACATTTTATAAACCATTGACTCGCCGCCATTGACGGTGACCACCATGAACCAGTCGTCCTCTATTGCCTAGTAATATCCTTACACATTAAAAATTATTTTTATTCCTTAAAAAATGTTCCAAGTAGTTTCATGTTGATTTTCAGTTTATTTTTTGTTTTTGTTTTATTTACGGGCAAGGTCAATAACATTTGAAGGATTCAACATTTGAACCCTGAATTATTATTATTATTTTTTTGTTAAAGGGTGTTGTTATATACTTTATTCCGAAAAGATTACATATAAACAAAAGTAAGACGACATTTAACCACGATCCAATAACAACTAAGTATAGTAGGGATTATAATGTCTAGAAAACCATAACCATAGAGAAGTTGAGGCGAGTGTCGGATCCTTTGCTCGTAGTGCCGTCATCTTAGTTCTGAATCCCTTATCAATTTCCTTAGTATGGTTATATGTTTTTTTTTTTGTTAACCGTAAATATATTAAATTAACCTCGTTTACATACAAGAAGCCTTGGCATACCAGGCAGAAAAAGCAGTTACAGAAACTCAGGCAGAAGACAAACATGGAAGTTACAGTCATTCAAAATAACGAAACCAAATGGTAAGTATCGAGTCACAAGTGGGCTTCACCGAAGGTCTTTGGTGATGCTGGAAAGTCTACGTCGTGTCGAGCTTAGGATCTCTTTCGCAAGGAGCCCCACCGGCCGCGATTCATCATTGTGCAGACGGGAGTTTCTTTCCCTCCAAATGAAATAGATTGCAGCTTGTAGGAGTAGATGCACCATTAGCTTGAGGCAGACGTTGATGCAGCAAGAACTAACCCAACCCAGATTGTCATGAAGGGAGTATAGTGTCGGACATCGTAGAGTCGAGGATCGCAACAACCCACGCCATATGTCATTGCTGTAATCACAAGTGAAAAAGAGATGGTCTATGGTTTCCGAATCCGCGTCGCACAACAGACAAGCCGTCATGCGATCCCTTGTCGGTAGCCTATTTCTTGCTGCAAGCCAAGAAATAAAAGAGTGTTTGGGGACATTTATATGTATTTTTTAATATCGTTTCTTTGATGCTTTTATTTGGTTAAGATATAATGGCAAAATTTTACTTTAAGTAATCCATCCTCAATTTACAAATGCCTAAATCAACGTTGTCTAAAAAAGTTGGAAATACTATATTGCTCTTTTTGTTTTCTTTTTTTTTACCCTACTACTTATCAAGACATCTGATTTTTTTCTCTTAGATTGGAATCTAGGTCAAGAATGAATTTTACCCTAAACCATTATCAGTTGGAATGGATCAGAGTCTTAATATTCAAAAATTTTAAAAATACTCGAATTCTATATAGGAAAATCCGACATTGTATATATAGATTTTATATATACAAAAAGTTTTAGATATAAGCAACATTTTTTTTTCGCATTCCTTTCTTCATTATTTATAGATGATGTTCGACCTGACCCAATCTAATAATTATAATTAATGGATAAGTTTGTTATGTTATTTTTATTAAAATGGTTACATCGGTTGTAAGTGTAACCTATCACAATTATTGATTTAGTCAACCAACTTATTTCTCATTAAACCTATTATACGTTTTTACAATAAGATATTGTTATAAACATATATATATCCACATATTATATATATATATATATATATAGATTAATTGGATTTTGAATAGGTTTAATGGGTTGATCCAAATTAATTATTATTGGGTGGAATCAACCCAATGGGCTAGTTCATACAATCTAAATGACTTGGGTTTCAATGAACCAAATTGACATGAGGTTAGATATTTTGCTCGGTACTCGATTCAAATTTGCTGAAAAAAAGTTGAAGATAATTTCCTAATTCTTAACAAATATTATGGGTATTATTAATTTCATTGTTTTTTTAGACATCTAAAAGCTAATTTAAAATTTTTAATGAAGATTGAGATAATATTTTGCAATTTTATCGTGTACATTGACTTTTGAAATAAAAAATTTGAATTCATACCCAAACTATCGGTAATGGAAGGAGATCCTACTGATATCTTCTTGTTGCTATTTTTAGTATTATTCTCCCGATTCTTAGCTATTTAGTTGCTATAAGTTGCTGTCATATATTTGTATATATACAATGTATACTTAATGATAATATACAAGGAAAACCATTTCCCTATCTCTGTCGTATATGGTATCAGGAGCCCCTGGTTCCGTAGACATTTTTTTTATTCCCAGCCTACAATGGCCACCGCCGGCGCCACATCCACCAACTCTCCAACCGTAAATGACACGGTTCATCCCTACAACCCTGATGATTCTTCGGCTCCGCTGATCAACATCAACGTGACTAACGTCACCAAATTGTCTGCCATAAACTACCTAACGTGGAGCCTCCAGCAACGCTCCCTCCTCCAAGGCTATAATCTAGCCGATTTTCTGGATGTCGACAAAGCTGTCTCGGTCTCACCGACAATGGCACTACCAAAGACAATCCCGCGATTGCTGCTTGGTTTCGTCAGGATAGGCTCATCTTCTCAGCCATCCTCGGATCCATCACCACCTCCTGTCAAGCCCTTATGCAATTTGCAAACATGAGAAGGACGATCTTGGTCGATAAAGCCCGGAGGTTGAACCATGTACACATCATCGTGAAGTCGGCCTTGTAGGAACGCATTATTTACGTCGAGCTGCCGTAATGACCATCCCCGAGTAGTGGTGAGACTTAGAACAAGGCGTATTGTTGCCGGTTTGATGACGGGACTAAATGTATCGTGATAGTCTATTTCGGGCCGTTGGTGAAATCCTTTGGAAACGAGTCTAGCCTTGCAACTGTCAAAAGAACCATCCGCATGACGTTTAGTTCGAAATACCCATTTACATCCGACTAGATTGTGTGAAACATCGGGAGGTACTAATTCCCATGTTCCATTTTTTACAAGAGCGTCAAATTCCTCCGTCATTGCTTGTCTCCAAGACGGTGATTTGAGAGCTTGAGAGACGGTGGTCGGTTCGAGGTCGGCAGGTGGTGGTTTGGTGACTAGGTTGGCATATTTGTTGTTGGATTTGATGATGTTGCTTTTCAAGCGTGTTTTCATCGGGTGGTTGTTTCTTGGGGCACAAGGTATTTCTGTAGGTTGAATTGGTGAGTCAATGACAGGTGATTCTGTCTCGGTATTAGGAGGGGTAGGATCAGTGTTGGCCGAGCGAGGGTTAGGCAGGTCTGTGGTGGAGTGTTGTAGAGGCAAAGAGGTTGGCTGGGCCTGAAGCGACGGTGGTGCAAGATCTAACGAATGATCAGCGCTTGGGGCGATAACGGTGGAGACAACGGCATGTATGAGCAGCCTGGAACAAGAGAATGAAATGGTGAATAAGAGAGGTTAGACTTGTCTGTGTCGGGCATGTGTGGTTCAGAACAGAGAGAATGATAAGGGAAGGACGACTCATAGAATGTCACATGACGAGATGCATACACTCTAGACGACGAAGGATTGAGGCAGAGAAAAGCGCTTTGAGTCGGTGAGTAACCAACAAAGACGCATGGTGAGGAACGAGGGTCGAGTTTATTGGGAGCGTATGGTCGTAGCCAAGGAAAGCATAAACAACCAAACGTTCGGAGCTTTGAATAGCTCGGTGTGGAACCGAATAGCCATTCAAATGGGGAGTCACCTTATCTCATGGTCATCAAAGAAGCAAAGGATTGCAGCTCGGTCTTCGACCGAATCTGAATATCGGTCTGTCGCCACCACTGCCTCGGAGGTCCGATGGTTGTCCTCTCTCCTCTCTGAGCTTGGATATGCTGCCTCAGTTCCACCGGTGATTTACTGCGATAACGCGGCGCAACGTATCTTTGTTCGAACCCGGTTTTTCATTCCCGAATGAAATACGTTGCAATTGATTACCACTTCATTCATGGTCTGGTTCGTGATGGACATCTCCGAGTTACACACGTCAACTCGCAAGATCAGTTAGCTGATGCTTTAACCAAGCCCTTACCCCGCGCTCGGTTCGATCTATTACGTGTCAAGATTGGTCTCGCATCCGAGCCTCATCTTGCGGAGGTATAATGGAAGGAGATCCTACTGATATCTTCTTGTTGCTATCTTTAGTATTATTCTCCCGATTCTTAGCTATTTAGTTGCTATAAGTTGTTGTCATATATTTGTATATATACGCTGTATACTTAATGATAATATACAAGGAAAACCATTTCCCTATCTCTGTCGTATAATCGGTTCATGTGGTTCAGATATTTTGTTTTCGTAAATTTTTAGATCGGTCGGACCACATATGCGGGTTGGATAATTGGGCCCACTTCTAGTGCAGTTAAATGAAATCAACCATTAATATATTCATAAATACAAAATATCATCGATTTTACATTTGATCATCGTTCTTAAAGTTACTTTTTCACATTAGAATATACGTTTATTTTGATATTCCGGAAATTCATGAAACCTAACTATATATATCAAAAGATCGGAAAAGTTTAGGTGAATATCCTTCCCCAAACGTCTAAACTGAGTTGGTGAAGAGTTTTACCAAATCTCTTACCAGTTAATCCACCCAATCTTGGGTTAGAATATACGTTAAATTTTCGATAGGAATTGCTCGTCCTACGAATATTCATCATTTCAGAAATAGAAAACATGTTCCATGTTGAGATGAGCTTCAAGTGTTTGCTCCTTAAAACAGTTATGAATCTGATTACTTGCTCTTACAGATCCGTAGTGAAGGTCAAAAGTCAACTAATTCACGCAAAGTCATCTCTTTGTTATGTCTTTATAGATATTTCAAGATATGCTTACATAGTTCGTTTGAATATGAATAAATTAAAATAGAAAAAAAAAGAATCTTGTAAGAATGATCAATCAAGTAGTTTATCTTATTGAATGTCATCTTGACAAATCTGTTTCATATAAAACATTATCAATTTCCTCATCCACAGCAAAGAAAAGCTGCAATGGCAAGCAACTCGCCAAGATCTGCAATCATCTTATCCGTTCTCGTACTTGTTTTGATCTCGTCTCCGACCTTTTTCTGCCATGCGGCTCGATTACATCTTGAAGGTAAACAACTAATCATTGGATTCGTATGATATATCTAAGACCGAACTCATGTCGTGTTCTATGCCGAA
Source organism: Tarenaya hassleriana (assembly GCF_000463585.1). Taxonomy (NCBI): domain Eukaryota; kingdom Viridiplantae; phylum Streptophyta; class Magnoliopsida; order Brassicales; family Cleomaceae; genus Tarenaya; species Tarenaya hassleriana. The sequence goes on along the minus strand of NW_010965216.1, from coordinate 2,607,230 downwards.
ATAAGCATTTTTTTTCCTGTGATATAGTTGCGGAGCGAATATTGAGAGAACCGCCTATGTGTCCACAGTGCGCGTGTTGTGGGCGTACCCCACCGGGCAGATGTTGCCCCTGCGGCTGCAGCAACCCTTGAAAACATCGGTGCTTCGGTCAACTCGGTTATGATGTCGTCTAGACGATGTGAACTTTGATTTTCTACTCTTTAAGGTTTCTATTGTGTAAGAACAAGCAAACAAGAACGTCTCTTATGCAAATCAATAAAGAGTGAAGTAAACTCTCTCACAAAACGAAACTCTAAATTTTACAAACAAACTCACACATATACACATAAAATTCTGCTATCAAAACAGAACCCAACACACTGCAGATTTATCTACGGTCTCCAAATTGATGCAATGAATGTTGCACGGAACAATACAATTTCCAATTCAAACATTCATTCATACAGAACTCAAACGTAAATTTTACATATATATAGAAAAAAACAAACTGCAACTAGGAAGTTATAAAGCACTAACACACTACATAAACAACTGCAAATACATAAACTGTAAAATATTAACTACTCCACAAACGTATCTCTTTTGCAGGCTTTGAACCACATAATTGCTAACAAACTCCTTCTTGGTTCAATGCCTCTTAAACATTTCAATCAGATGTCAAGTCATCGTTTTCCATATTTGTTTCCAAACATGAAACCACAAATAGGTGTTCCTCTTCTGCAATTTCCGCAATTTCTGCAGTATTGCTCGATCACTTCTACAATAACGCTCAATATGTCCGATCTTGTGGCACTTCCTACGCTCCATTTTCTTCCAACATCTCCAATAAGGATGTCTTTCCTTGTTACAATGCTTACAAGGCTCTGCAACATTTGAGTTTATACCAGAATCAAATAAAGTTCCAGATTTGTTACCCTGATCAATTTTTAGCTTCTGATCTCCTTCTTTTCAAAATTGTTCCACTTCGCCTTAGCCTTAGCCTTCATAGCACCTTCTGTTGACTCCTCCTTTCTCAAAGCACGCCTCTGTTCTTGGGCTTGCAAAGCACTGACAACTTCTGCAAGTTTCAGTTCAGAGAGCTTTTTTGTGTTTTCAAGAGAAGCAATAGTTGCTTCAAATCTTTCTGGGAAAGAAACAAGAAGTTTCTGAACCACTTTCTCATCTTCCATATCAGTACCAAGGATTCTTATGTTGTTAACAATAGATGTTAACCTTGACACATAATCATTGATCGATTCAGAACCTTTCATTTGTTGCCTTTCAAACTCTCTCAAGAAATTCAATACTTTCATTCCTTTAATCTTCTCATCTCCTTCAAACTCCTTCTTTAGAAACTCCCACATATCCTTTGCAGAAGTATAACCAATGAGACGAGAAAAGATCGCAGGAGAAACACAAGAGAAAATATAATTTTTTCCTTAGCCTTTCTTGTCATTTTCTCTTTGTGTGCTCGAATCTGATTAAGAGTGGGATTCGCATTCAGAAGAGGAACTTCATAATCCTCTTCTACCGCTTCCTACAGATCTGCTCCTTCCAAGTACGTCTTCATTCTCACAGCCCACAAATGATAGTTTTCACCATCAAAAACGGGCACCACAGCGATTAGGAGAGATGAGGAACCACCAGCTTCAACTTGATCCATTTTCTGTCAGATTTCTTTCGGAAAAAAACTCCACAGGCTCTCAACAAGATCAAACGAACGCTCTGATACCACTGTAAACTCTCTCACAAAACGAAAATCTAAATTTCACAAACAAACTCACACATATACATATAAAATTCTGGTATCAAAACAGAACCCAACACACTGCAGATTTATCTACAGTCTCCAAATTGATGTAATGAATGTTGCACGGAACAATACAATTTCCAATTCAAACATTCATTCATACAGAACTCAAACGTAAATTTTACATATATATAGAAAAAACAAACTGCAACTAGGAAGTTATAAAGCACTAACACACTACGTAAACAACTGCAAATACATAAACTGTAAAATATTAACTGCTCTACAAACGTATCTCTTTTGCAGGCTTTGAACCACATAATTGCTAACAAGTGACTTCTTTCTCACTTTGTTTGTAAACTTTAAGCTTTCCCCGGCTCGATGAATCACTAAACACGGCAATAAAAGTTTAACATGGAAGAGAGACTTTGAACGCACGGTCCGAGTTTCGTATATATCTTCATTGATTATGTGTCTTGAAAAAGCACTCTCACACGATATTGCAAATCAAAAATTTCCAAACTGATTCTATTTCGTTAATATGTGTCAAATACACTTCAATCCTTTCCAAGTAGCACTCAACCCACCCAGTTTCACTCCCTTTGAGTAAAAACCCCAGTATCACAAGAAATTCTATCAGCCACAAACACTTTATGTGCAGCGTACACCACGTGTTACCCTAGACCTCGTCTAGGCCAGTGAGCGGTTCGCCTGTTACTTAAGGCTCCCCTTCAGATCTATCTCACGTTCTCTCAGATATCTCTCACCAGTGTTTTCCGTACATGTGACTCTCACCAAGGTCACAGACTCTGCTTCTCAATAGCAATAATCTCGACATCCCTTCTGTAATGGGGTCTTCAGTATATATAGTCCTCTCCAAGTGATTCTCTCAATATCCTTCGAATATATGCTTTGCCTTTTCTTGATTGATGTGAATGTCTTCTTTCCTTTTATCACTTCTTTCCTTGTGTGCTGTCCAGATTTGACTCCATTCTTTCATTTATCAATTTGAACCTTCTAGATGCTGAATATGCTATTTCCTTGCTTTAACATTCTCCCCCTTTTTGACTTTCTGCTTAAACACACTCAAACTCACAGAACACGTAATCGCAATTCATAACAACCAAGATATGTCTACACATTTGGTTCAACATGACACACATAACCAAGGTCATATCACTAGACAAATTCAGACAGCAAACACACGTAGCATCCAGAACACAGAATTAAGTGAAATCTACTTTAGTAATTTTGAACTACTGTTCACACTCAGTTTACTCTTCCTGATCAGATCATGTATTATCAGACTTAGTCGCAGCGGAATGTTGATCTTAGCATCTGAAACTGATCGAACCTTAATTTCCATTTTCTCCCCCTGTGTGTTTAAGCAGAAGCTCAAAAAACATTTAAGCTCAATATCCAGACAAGTTTGAAAACCATTCATTTAAACGGAAAATTTCAAGTTTTTCGAAAACACTAGTGATTTTTTAGTTCCCGCCTCGGTACAATTTAGCATGTTCATATTACTAAAGCGTCTAAATAATCACAGGTCATTTTTTTTAAAAAAATCACACATCAACAAAAGAGAATCAAACGATTAAGTTAGAGATACCTGTCATCAAGATAATCGAGTCTCTGAAATGATCCTCTCGGTCAGTTGCACTTCACACATTCTCAGGCACTTCTCAAACCATACACAGTGTTGAACAATTTTTCATACTCTTTAGTATTCAGGTTCTGAACTTCTAGGACGTTGTATCAACAAGGACTTCCCTTCATTTAGATCCAGACTATCTCGTTTAGAGATATACTCTTATATATGCAATTTTTCTGTCATCTACAGCGGAGTATTCAGAACTTTTTTTTTTTTGTTCTTCAGCCCTTAGACCATCCTATAGAATCTCGTCTCACAACTTAGACCCGAGCAGCTCATTTGTTTACTCATGTCATGAACTTTGTATAGATATCCCTTTCTGTTCTTTTATTTTTCATTTCTTTCCCCTTTTTTTTTCATGACAGCGGAGTACCAGAACCTGTATTGAATCTACTATATCAGTGAGATATACCTGAGAAATAGTGAAGCCCTTCTGATCTTCATTTTCATCTCATTGACTTTCACATCTCCTGACCTGTACTCTTTTCTGCACATTTTTCTTCTAAGATGTTGAGAAAATAAAATTAGAGCTCCCCCACACTAAGGGATTTTTGTAAATCAAAAAACCTGTTCATATTTAGAGATTTAGTGAATATGTCAACTAATTGTTTCTCAGTAGGAACATACTCAATCATCATGGTTTTCTTCTCAACTTGTTCCCGTAGCAAATGATGTTGCATAAAATTCTTTGAGATATTAATGTCACTCGTATCATCACAACGTGCAGTAAAAGAGGGTAAGTTGATATCGTAATCGAATAGCATCTGGCGCATCCACAGAAGTTGAGTGCAACAGCTTCCCAAGACAATGTATTCTGCTTCAGCAGAAGTACTTCGTCGATCGTCAACATGATCTCCCCAGTCTGCATCACAGAATCCCAACAACTCGCAGCTAGAGACCTTTGTGTAGTGCAATCCAAACTCCAGAGTTCCCTTCACATATTTAATGATCCGCTTGACCGCCATCCCTCTGTAGAGTTTTGTGTCTACATCTTCTCCATCCTCATCTTTCTTTGCCAGAAAACTCAAATGTTGCGTAGATTCTCTCTTTGAGTTGATCCAAGTGTAGCAGTTATTGGAATTCCTCTTCCCTGTTAGGACACACTTGTTTTCCACATCAGACACGAAGCAGGCATTCTTCGTAAATTTCACTCTCATCCCATTGTCACATAGCTGACTAATACTGATGAGGTTGGCTTTCAGTCCTTGAACTACCTTGACATCAGTCAGCTTGGGTAGCCCAGCATGATCCAGTGTTCCTTTACCCAGAATCTTTCCTTGTTTCCCATCACCAAATGTAACACTCCCTCCACTTGGTGTTTCAATGAACCCTTTCAACAGTGCTTGATTACCAGTCATATGCCTGGAACATCCACTGTCAAAGTACCAGATTCCAGTATCGTTGTTCTGCTCAGTAGTGTATGCCACATTGCACGCTAAATCTGATTTACGATCCCACCTGAGATTCCAAGGATGATAATCATAGGATGGTGGTGGATACCTGGAAATTCCTCTGTTTCTCCTTAAATAGAAACAGTTACGTCTGAGATGTCCTTCTTTGCCACAGTGATAACAACTCCTATTTTCTCGATCTCTCCAATTAGTCTTTCTCACAAACTGTCGTGGGTGAGTACTACTTCGTTTGGTTGCAGATGGTTCTTGACTCAAATTTCCCCCAGACACAAATTTTAGATCAGAATGTGATTTACCTTGATATCCAAGGCCAGAGTGATCTCCAGAGTTTCGACCTAATCCCAGTAAATGATCCAGCTGTTGGGTTATCTACGGGTTCCTAGCATGCGATCATATCGATCTAGGGTTTGGTTTACTAGGTTTCATGCAGCGGAAGAAAGATCTAAACCTAGTCAAACGTCACACGCAACCAAACTCGCAAAAAAAACCTGAAAGATCGTGTATATCACCGAGGGAATCGTTACTTACCTCGTTCTCGATGAGACTTGAAGTTTATTTCGATCCGGGGCCTGTTCTAAATCACCAAGAGCTGAAAGTACAACTCCTCTACACGTATCCACACCGACGGGAAGGATTCCAAACGATTTGGAACGAATCTGCTAGGATTAGTGAAGAAAAGGGTAACTCAAGAGACGAGATCCAATCCCGGGACAATATAAATCGAACAGAACAGGTTCTCTAGGGTTCTAGGATGTTTCTCTGAGTTTTAGGTCGGCTCTCTTTTTAGTTTGGACGAAAATCCCAAAACTAAATAAGATTAGAAAACCCTAAAACGAATTTTTGGAAATATTCCGGATCCCGGTCCGTCGGACCAAGAGCTTGGTCCGGCGGACCAAGCTTAGTCCGAGGCCCACGGACCGGCTGACCTGAAGGCTTGGTCCGGCGGACCACGTGTGGTCAGCTCCGGACCAAGACCCTTCTTGGTCAGTTCGGTCCGACGGGGTGACCAACTCTTGGTCAGCCGGACCAGGCCTTGACAGATGACCGCGGACCGAGCTTCCGGACCTCTCGGACTGACCAAACTTGGTCCGGGGCTGACCAAAATTGGTCAGTTCCGGACCAACGCACTGAAAACTCCTTTTCATGCTCGTTTCGGTCAAATCTCGTTTCCATTCTTCGTATTCTTCACGTATAAGTCCATCCCTATTGGTGTGTGACCCTGTAGGCCCATTCTAAGTGGTAGTGACTTTAGGAACCTTTCCCGAACCACAAGTCATGGTTGACCTCTACCAAGACGCCATGACCACCCATTTAGAATTGAGTTAGAGGTGATCTAACCAAGGCATTAACAGCTCGAATTCTGATCCTTTGTCTCACAATATCATAAGTTGAACAAGGGCATGATTTGAGCCACCCTTCAAGTTCAACTGCTTTCTCGTCTTGGCAAATCGACTAATAAAATAGATGCAACTTCATCTATAGCGTGGCCACGCGTTTTCATAGTCCGACTTCCACGAGAGGGCCCAGCGATATCTCTCCCGTTAAGGAGGTGACAAATCCCATATTGCATGTCTACTATCTCCATATGATTCGTGAACGTATCTGATCAACGCCGTTATAATCATCCGGTTAAAGACGACGTTTGACGCAGTCAAGACACGTCACTCCTCATATCAGATACTCTAGACATCTCAGGTATGAGGATCCATAAACGAACCGCTGTATGAGATTCAAGTCATGACTCTGTCCATGTGACAATCTCATGCGGGTCATCCAGTCACTCGTTCACAACGAGTACCCATGATTGTGATCTACATCCAACGCGTTGATCACACCTCATGCTAGTCTTCATTCAACATTGTTCCCACAATGATGACTGACTAGGGAGTTTAGAATCATTCTCTAATGATCCAAGGATGCCGAAATACAACAAACATGCTAATCGTATACCGGATAAATAATGCATTCATAAATCAATGAATCAATACAAAGTAAAATGTCATATCATGGATCATCCTAGAGCATTACAACCAACACCAGCTTTCCAGTTCCATTTCCGAGAAGGTGCAGATTCTTCTTAGTGCCTTCCAACTGACATTTCATAAGTGAAGCTTCTTCTTCTTTTTGAGCTAGCTTATGTTGAGTGTCTGTCAGTCGCATCTGAACTCGACTGAGATCCTTCTCCAACTATTGTTTTTCACTGATCAGCTGCTTATTCATTTTCACCAGTTTGTTCATCTCTTCGAACAATTCCTCCTCAGTGACTTCTTCATCATCACTATTTATCACTTCATCATTTTCTTCTTCGATAACCCCGAGGAATGCCACAAAGTTAGATGTTGAGTGTCTGTCAGTCGCATCTGAACTCGACTGAGATCCTTCTCCAACTATTGTTTTTCACTGATCAGCTGCTTATTCATTTTCACCAGTTTGTTCATCTCTTCGAACAATTCCTCCTCAGTGACTTCTTCATCATCACTATTTATCACTTCATCATTTTCTTCTTCGATAACCCCGAGGAATGCCACAAAGTTAGATAGATTATCCTCATCACCCTCACTTTCTTCATCTGAAGAGTCATCTTCATGAGTAATCAAGGATTTTCCTTTCTGTTTTATGCATTCCCTCTTTGTGTGACCAAAACCCTTGCATTCAAAGCATTGAGTTTCCTTGAGATTTTTCAGCACGCTTTTCATCCTTGCAATGCTCGGACATTCAGCCTTCTAGTGTCCTGCACCCTTACACTCCAAGCATTTTCCTGAATCTCTGTCACTTTGCTGTCCAAATTTATTCTTTCCCTTGAAGAACTTGTTGAACTTCCTAATGACAGAAGCCATCTCATCATGCAACTCTTCTTCAGACTGTTTCTTGTTCTTCACCGGTTTTCTACTCTCTAACTCGGTCTCTCTTGTTACAGGAACATGAAGAGCGATCCCTTGTCCTTTTTTCTGTTGGACAGATGACCCTCCATTCATCAATTGTAGCCTCAATTCATGGGCAGCGAAAGTACCTACAGCTTCCTTGAATGTGACGGTCTCTAGATTGTTTACTCCTTCAAACACCAAGATCTGAGAATGATATTTTGCTGGTAGACTGTTCAAGAGCTTCTTCACAAGTTTGTCATTGCTCTGGTACACTGTTCAAGAGCTTCTTCACAAGTTTGTCATTGCTGATTCTCCTTCCAAGTACACTCGCCTCATTCGACAAAGCACTCAACTTCCCACAGAACTCTTTAACACTCTCATCATCTCCCATTCTTAGGCGCTCAAATTGGAGATCTATCATATCCAATCTGTTTCTTTTCACTTTGGATGTTCCTTCATGTATAAGCTCCAAAGTATCCCATGCATCCTTGAAAGTTTCACATCCTTGAATTTGTTCAAACTCTTCATGACAAACACTGTTGAAAATGATAGATAGCGCTTTCTGGTTCAAGGCAGAGTCCCGCTTTTCTTGATCTGTCCATTGGCTCTTTGGTTTCACTTTGGCAATTCCATCGATAATATCAGTCGGTCGAGTCCATCCGTCTGTAACTGCACTCCAAGTATCTTCATCAAGCCCACGAATATAAGAACTGATCTTGACTTTCCAATGCCCATAGTTGGTTGAGTCGAGCATAGTAGTGTTCCCGAGCGATTGAAACTTCTTGAAACCTTCCATCGTGTGAATCTGAATCTTACACCGATATGAGAGGAAATATTCCTACGATCAGTGACCTGCTCTGATACCAATTAAAAAAGCACTCTCACACGATATTGCAAATCAAAAATTTCCAAACCGATTCTATTTCGTTGATATGTGTCAAGTACACTTCAATCCTTTCCAAGTAGCACTTAACCCACCCAGTTTCACTCCCTCTGAGTAAAAACCCCAGTATCACAAGAAATTCTATCAGCCACAAACACTTTGTGTGCAGCGCACACCACGTGTTACCCTAGACCTCGTCTAGGCCAGTGAGCGGTTCGCCTGTTACTTAAAGCTCCCCCTCAGATCTATCTCACGTTCTCTCAGATATCTCTCACCAGTGTTTCCCGTACATGTGACTCTCACCAAGGTCACAGACTCTGCTTCTCAATAGCAATAATCTCGACATTCCTTCTGTAATGGGGTCTTCAGTATATATAGACCTCTCCAAGTGATTCTCTCAATATCCTTCGAATATATGCCTTGCCTTTTCTTGATTGATGTGAATGTCTTCTTTCCTTTTATCACTTCTTTCCTTGTGTGCTGTCCAGATTTGACTGCATTCTTCCATTTATCAATTTGAACCTTCTAGATGCTGAATATGCTATTTTATTGCTTTAACATGTCTGAATTTTGAGATTTGGATACAAAGTCTAATAAGAGGAACTCAAGATTATGAGAGGACACAGAGTTTGAACAGACATATGATAAAAGTCTTTGCCACTTGCAGATTCAATAATACCCACAGACAAATTCATTAAATGCCTTACAAAAAAAATACCCACCTATAATATACAATATATATATATATATATGTCCTCTCATAATACATGCCACATCAATCAAAACACAAGGAAACTTTGTTTTTCTCCCTACTTCTGCTATTGTGAGAGACGGGCAAGCATCAATGGCGCCTGTTCTCAATGGCAAATCCATCTTCCTGGCCATTTTCATCTTCTCTCTTCTATTTCTTCCGTTATCACCTAGCGACGCTGCTCGCACGCCTCGGATCCCGACAGGTATACGCACAAACAAAAGAACATGAATCTGTCTGTATCGAGAGATAATTGGATAATTATGTGAGTCTATTAGCAGTATAATTTCCGATTAGATAACTTGAAAAACAATCCGTTCTGTCAGATTAACTACGCCAAAGGGTTCTTGTTTATTTGATTCATTCATATGTCTCATCGATTTCGTTACAAAATGCTGCAAAGGTTCTATAAGTACGAAACGCCCGATATGCCCAGCTTGCGTGTGTTGCGAGCCGCCGCCGCTAGGATCATGCTGCAGATGTTGTCCATCGCCCATTCAAACTCAATCTCATCACTCTCAGTCTCCATAACACAGAGAGAAGAATTCGGAATTATGCTTTTTGTCGTTCTGTTTAGCGTCTCGTAATCTCTTTCGTCTTTAGCAATAAATCTGAATTCTGACATGACAAAGATCATGTCCAAAGCATCGGTATTAAAGCCAAGAACTTAAAAGAAATTGTCTGAAAATAAACTTCAATATTGCGTTAGGCACATCAAATTCTGTGTAAATGACATATATATATATATATATATAAATCTTGGGTTAGAATATACGTTAAATTTTCGATAGGAATTGCTCGTCCTACGAATATTCATCATTTCAGAAATAGAAAACATGTTATATAGGATTTAAAGGGAAAAAATGTTTTCATAGTATAAACTTTTTTAATTATTGAATTCGATTTCGGCTTATAGTTCGTAACTTTGACCAGAAACTACAGTTATTGTAAATGACCAAGAATTCCACGCATGAAGAGTTGACCGAGACATAATTTACAAAACGGTTGACATTTACGGATAATTAATAACAGCTAACGTGTCCGGAAAGAATTTGATCAAAAAAAAATTTGAATATAGTTTTTTTTTTGTAAATATTGAAATAGTTTTCTATAAATCTAAAAATCAAATTAGTCGAAACAATAATTAATATAAAAACAATTGAAAAAAAACAAATTAAAAATAGCATTTCTGAAAAAAAAATCAATATGTTTTTCACCAAAAAAAATTGAATGGATTTGAAATCGAATCAAATCATATAAAAAAATTTGAACGGATATATTTTTAAAAAAATATAAAAACTAATAAGAAAGATAATAGAAATGAAACTAATTGGAAAATCAAAACGTCAATGTTTAAGACAAACAAATGCTAATAATTTGGGGACAATAAGTAGATTAATAAACGTTGTTAATTTTGCTATCTCTATCAAATCTTATAGTCGGACAAAATACGGGATCAGTATATATATATATATATATATTCGTCTCTTAGATAAAATAAAGTTAATAAAGGAAGAAGAATATGACAACTAGACATATCTATTTACTTACGTGTTGAATGAGTTTTAGTAGTCAGCTCTTGAATAATAATATGCTTACAGTTAACAGCATTTTGTGTATGAAATCAATATTTTTAAATAGGACACATCAATTATTTTTTAGACCAAAACCATTGAAAATGTTTGTTGATCCAAACATTGTATACACCAAGAATGCAACTTAGTACCTTTAAATTCGTGAACACCATTACTGAAACAATCTAATTCTCCATATTTATATTTATATATATATATATATATATATATATATATATATATATATATATAGTATTTTCACATAGCTTGTAATTCCATGCACAAAAGTTTTGATAGTTTTTTGAGCATATATGATTTGGATTTTTGTAGGTATCCATAAATGTCTGGTATTGCAAATTATTTTTATAGGGCAATCTATCTAAAAATTCATACAGGAGATAAGCAAATCAAGCATAATAGCCAATAATAATAATAATAATAATAATAATAATAATAATAATAATAATAATAATAATAATAATAAGTTTATCTCCTCAATTTTCTCTTTTTTGCAACGCAAGTCTATAAATGCATGTGCAGAAAACGCGACACAAGCCAGTCATAAGAAAGAAAAAACAAGACAGAGCCATGGCTTCAAATAGCCATTCGAGGAAAATCTTCCTGACCCTTTTCATCATAGCCATCCTTCTATCTCCCACTGCGTTTCTTCCATGTAATGCAAGTAAGTAAATCCCGAAAACACGATGAACATATCGATCATCGAGTAGATTTTATAGTACAAACATCGTTTCTTTCTCTTCGTGCCATTTTTTTTCCGTGCAGATATACATATCACCGACGCTGAACCGACAGGCAAGAAACCTCAAAGTCTGTCTAGAGTTTTCCGTAAAAAAGGCCGATATCTCATTGTATAAAATCCATACAGAGCATATCTTTTGTACTGATTCTTTGTTTGATTTCTTCTTCTTTTTAGATACTCGTATAACCGGAAACAGAAAAATCGGGACTCCGATCCGAATGTGTCCGCAATGCATGTGCTGTGCCCCGGCTCCTAGAGGCGCTTGCTGTCCATGCCGCTGCAGCAACGACCCTTAAAATAGAACGTTAATGGCATTATTGTAATATATATTGAAAAAATTACGTAGGAAAACTATGTTAAATAATATAGATATTTCGATATTACCTTAATACTACGAACGTTTTGTATGATACAAATAATGTTTCTATGTGTTGTAAGAATAAAAACAAGAACTTTGTGTGAAAGTATCAAGAAAGCATAGCAAGAAAGTATCAAGAAATTTAAGTAAAATGCAAAACAAGCTTCAAAATTAGCAAAGTTATGAAACATAAAAGCTAGAGCTCTAGTGAGGGATGACAAGGAGTTCACTCTTACAAAGATATGGAAGCAATACTCTAGAATCCTGCCTATTAGGGGTGGTCATTTCGGTTATTAACCGAATAACCGAACCGAATCGAATAAGACATAACTGTATTCGAACCGAAACCGACGTTAAAACCGAACGGTTATGATTTCTGTAAATCCGAAAAAACTGAAACCGAACCGAACCGAATAAAAAAATAACCGAAAAAACCTACAATTTCTTTGAAAAAATAAAATTTTTGCCGAAACCGAACCGAACAATAACCGAACTGAAGCGAACCGAAGTTTATATAAAAATCGAATGGTTATAATTTTTCTATAATCGAAATAACCGAACTCGAATATAACCAAACCAAATCCGAACCGAAACCCGAAATAGCTACCCCTATTGTCTATAGTAATATTACAAAAAAAAAAAGAGGAGCGAGAATTGAAATCAATGATAAAAAAAAAGTCTGAGTTTATATGCTATCTAATTCCATAAAAAGAAAAAACATACACAGCGATGAATCTAAACAAATTCTGTAAAATTCGATAAATTATTGAGAATTATGAAGAGTTAAATCAATTTAATAGGATTAATGTTAGTGTTCTAATAGGACTAATTTGGTTGTTCTAATGGAAGTTTACTTTACATCTATATCTATGTATAAATGTTATTTGGCTGATTGAATAATACAATGTTTATTCTGCAAATGTTGACAATGAGATTAATTTTTCTTTAAAGTGTTGAATGAATTAGTTTAATTAATTACGATTGATTTTTAACTCGATTCAGTGATACTAACGTAGATCCGTCAATATATACGTATATCACATCGAGTATGAATTCGTGTCTTGAAAATGTTAAAGCTAAAAGTCAACGCAATATAGTCAGCTGTGGAAGAATATATGCTCACGGTTACTCCTTCATTTTTGTTATAAAGAATCCAACGGTACTTTGACCGAAACCCAAGAAAATGATTCAATATGTTATCGTGTTTGTCCTAATATTGCATTTTTTTAAAAGAAAAAAAATTTGATTTCAAAACACCATGCGTCATATTACAGAGAATTTGATTTATTTTATTTTTTGGTCAACTTGTATATATTGAAGTCTAACAAATGTTTTATGTCCAAACGGAGAATTTGATTTATTTTATTTTTTGGTCAACTAGCATAGATTGAAGTCTAATAACAGTTTTATGGCGAAATGATAAATCAAAATATCTTTGTTATATATAAAAAACGTATTCCAATAATCTCATTTATCTTATAAACACGGAATAACATTTTATAAAAAAATTGGAATCATATTTGAAACCCTATATTTCTTACAGAGTTGAAGGTCCTTCTTAATTTTTTTTTCCTTCTAACACTGGACATGCAATCGGGATCCTTGAGTGACGTAATTTCGTCAGCCTTATGTAAATGTGAATATGCACAAATCAGTTGAATACGTTAATTTACAATCACAAGGAATTTAATTACAACAGGTACACACATTTTTTTCTCTAACGGTGGAAACCTGTCTCACACCCCTTCGGACTGAACACTCGTTCGATCCCACATATTGAACAACATCCCCGACAATAATCCCCGATTTCTGAGCAATAGGGGACAAACTACGCAGAATGTTAAAATGGAAAAACGAATATGTGATTGGAGTAAAATAAGATTTGAGATATGATGGAGAATAATAATGGATACAATATCATTATGCCAAATATTATGTATCTGATTTGTTTCCATTGTATCTATATTTCCTTTTTACTCCGTTCCTTAATTTTCCTATAAATATGTATTTCATTTTCATTGTAATGTAACCAGAAGAAGAAGAGATGTAGCAATAAAAGTAATTTCGTTCCTTTCTATTTGTTTTATTTTATTTCCGCATTTTATTTTTCTACATGGTATCAGAGTCATAAGATTCAAAAACCTCTTTTATTCATGTTTCCGCTGCAAAACAAAACAAAAATTTTCACATTGTGAGGTAATCTCGTTTTGTTCTCATTGCTTATTCTCTTCCATCATGAATCACCAAAAATTTCTAACGGAGATTAGAGACGAAGTATGGGAAGAATACACAGCCATTCGAAGTCTTTACAATATCCAAACCGAATGTGGTGGAATGTTGGATGATAAAATCCGAGCCGCAAAGGAGTGTTGGGCCAATCTATGCAAGCTCATACATGCCTCCTCGGATGAAGAAAGATCTGAGCAAAAAGTGGTATTATGTATTCTCTCTCTTCTAAATACAAAATATGATGATTTAATTCTTTATATTTTGCAAGAAAATTTTGTTTCCTCTTATGAAATGGTGCGTAAGTTGATTGGAAGAGAAACAATAGCAAGACTAGCGTTCGATGTCTCCAACAACATGGGAAAGTATCAAAATTTTGTCCACATAACAAGTGACGTTTTTACACAAAATATGGTCGAAGAAGAAGCTCAACATGTGGTCCCAACCAATGAGGTTCAATCAAGCACCAAAGAACCCGACAATCTAGAGGCAAAGCGCATTGTCCTTAACAATGATGAAGGCGAGAATAAGCATGAGGGGGAAGAAGTTATCTCGTCCCAAAGCGAATCCGATGGAGAAAAAGAAGGGGGTGAAAAGCAAGAGACCTTGATTGATATCCTCAATATGGAGGCAAAAGACCTCAAAGAAAAGGAGTCAACAAAGGATACTATGCTATTCCCCTATCAAGAGAATCTCATTTTGTTACATCTAACTCCTTTTCATTTTGTTTTTAAAAATAATTGTTGTGTTTATTTAAGTGTGTTTGGACAGTCTAAGACCGAGATATTCATGGGAAAATCTAGAAAAATGTAGAGTTTAGTCACAAGCATGAATGCTCTCATTGGCGAGAAGGTCTCTCAATGCATCAAGAACCAAGTTAAAATACAAGGGCATATGCAAACACGCGAGTGAGGGGGAATATGACAGTATCATCGCGTGCTTTCAAAACAAAAACAATGCATCGAATGGAGAAATATCAAAGCAAGCAACCAGATGTTCAAATATGTCTGATATGGAGGTTAAATTGCCTACGAGTTACTCATAAACACTCTAGGCTAGGTAAAGATTTTAACAAATATTTCAAATCTTTTCTTTGTGACCCTGATGAATTTAAGTATGTATTGAATAATAATCTCATAGATATTAATAATAGGAAAGTCTATTATGATAATCAAGAAGAAATATTTGAAACTCTTTATGATCACAAATATAATGTGTTTTTTGCATCAAAACTCGAATTTAGACACGTTAGGACATTGTATCTTCTTTTATTTGATGAGAGAGGTATTCTAATAAATTTAAATTCGTTTTTCATTATAAAATGGAGTGTCATGGACTCCTTTATGTTATTTAACCGGTGTGATGAGATATGGCAGGATTCAAATGTGGACTTAGGATCCAATTGCTTGGTTGAGAGTGAATTGCATGTCCCCTCACACATTCTACTATCAAAACCGAAAGAACCACCGGGGAGGAAGTTGAAACGTTTAAAAACTGAACCATACAGCTACAAAGGTTTTCTCTCGTCAAGATTGACTTTTCGGAATTCCTCCAAGTCAATCTTGAGGGGAATGTTAGAATACATGCTCAAATATATCGCAGAATGAGAGTCGACAAAGACAATATGGAGACGAAGAAACCGAGAGACCCTTGGAACGAGTTGGAGGCTTCCCAAACTGCAAAGATTTCATACGCATCATGAGAACATTGAATCAGAAGTCACTCACAATTTAATGGAGCTGATTAAAGAGGACATAAATATACACTTGGCAAAAGGAGCTGTCACATGCGTAAGGAAATAAAGGAAAATTGCTACAGCTGTTACAAGGAAGGAAAGAAAGCAAATTAACCATGAATTCAGCAATATACACGTAATCAAATATGAAGAATCAACATCAAATCCCTCGCTTTACTATTTGAATATTTTATTTACCTATATCTTCATGTTCTAACTGTTGTAATCTTTTTACCTTTTCTATATATTTCAAATATGATGTACAGATCAAAGTCAAGTCGAACAAGGGACATTGTCCCCTTTGAATAAAATATTTGGATGTGTTATTTTACTTTGTGGTCTTCATCTCTTCTTTCTAGTTAATATCACTCCAAATTCACAAATCTACATGGTATCAGAGCCTGATTCTTTTCTAATTTGTTATCATTTTTATAAAAATGATGATCGATAATGAGAGTGAAGATGAAGATGATGATATACCTATCTAGTGGTAATATCATTCCAAGTTTTTTTATTAAGAATAAGAGAGTCATTTTATTTTTGTTTTTTTTTCTCTTATAATCCTACATGTTTCTAAAGATTATTCGCATAACCGCCAATCATCTTATTCTTGCCAAAAAATTTGTTGTCACTAAACGCTTTTGTGTAGTTGCCTTTCAATCTCGGATGAATCAGGGTTATTTGCGAGACTTCTTTTTCGCACCGCAATAGTCGTCTTTTCTATTATCATCGAACGATTCTTTTGTGTGTGGTGCCAAAGTTGTAGTGCAGTCGTTTGTTTGATTTTTTTTTCAATTATGTCTTTTATTGACACAAGTTCACAAGGTGATGTGGTTCAAGCGGCATGCATTTGATCATCTTTTCAGCAAGTTAGGCGTTTCGTGATCTTCCACGCTCCAACTTGAAGGGGGATGTTGAGATATAACAGATCTTGAAGAATATTACGAGATATATCAATCTTATCAAATCCGAAAAATATATATTTAGAAATATTTATTATTTTATTTAGTTTACTTATTCAATGTAAAACTCTCATCTATTTATATGTTATTCTGATTATGGATAAAGACATCATTCCGTAAATTTCTACACAGAACACATAAACCAGTCGAAACTGACCGTCTCAAGAAAAAAACTTAAACTACATAAGAAATTGAATCCACCACGTCGTATGGAGGAGATTTATCATTTTCCAACAGAGATGGAGACTTTATCCTACACAGACACATCTTGTTCAATCAAGATAACAGAAACTGGAAAATAATATAATATAATAAAAAAAATTTATTGAATTCAACCGATTTGAACGTAGACTTGGTCTAATAACTCATCACCTCAAGTCCCTCTTCCTTTTTCTTTCCTTTTTTAAATAAATTATATCTTCTTCGAGTAACATCTATAAATACGTTAACATCTATCCATACCAAACTTAAGACCAAATCAACCATAAAAAAAACACACCAAACATTAACAAAAATGGTGGCAGTTAGATCTGGGAGGAACATCATCCCAACCATTGTTGTCTTAGCCATGGTTTTATCTCCTGTTGTGTTTTTTCCTTGCAGTGCAAGTAAGTATATCTTGCAGCACAAGTAACAAATCAATCGTCAAGCTTTTCTATCACATTCCTTATTTCCATTGTCTTTCCCCTTGCAGATGTTCACGCTACTCGAAGTACCGAACCAACAGGCAAGAAATGGCAAAACGATTGATCATGAAAAAAGAATTATTGTTTATATTGTATTGGATTCTTGAAAAAATCTTTGTTTCATGTCATTGCAATTAGGGGTGGCTTATTCAGGATTCGTTTCGCTTATTTCGGTTTTAGAAAAATCATAACTGTTCGGTTTTTATATTGAATTCAATTCTATTATATTTGATTCGGGTTCGGTTCAGTTATGATAAAAATATTCATTTTCTTTAAGAAATCTACATGTTTTTCAGCGATTTTTTTATCGGTTTGATTCGGGTTCATATTCGGCTTTTAACCATTCGATTTTATATCTAATTTAGTTCGTTACGATTATGTGTTATTCGGTTCAGATGGTTCGATTATTCGGTTATTAACCAAATAAATCAACCCTAGCTAATTGCAGGCATACATGCCACTGGAAGCAGGAAGATAGGGAGTCCGAGAGTGTACTGTCCAGCTTGTCTGTGCTGTGAAGGGGAGTCTCCTCCACCTGGAACATGTTGCCGTTGTTGCTAATTAAACCCTTTTTTTCATTAGTGCATGGTATCTATATATAGTAATATCATCTTGAAAAAAAAAATGAAACTCGATCTATCGTTGTATCCCGACTACTTATTACACAGTTTCTACGTTATCTACTTTTGTCTCTCTCAGCAATAAAAATGATGTTTTATTACGTGTATCGATCAATAAAAGTAGCCAGTTACCGTATGATAGTGTCAAATTTCAAATAGGGATGTATTGAAGTGAGAATACTTTGTCTCTCAAGTAATAACAAGTTTCTTTTATACCTAAACTTGGGTAGTTGTGAAATGGATTGTAAAGCGTCTGTCTCGTCCCGAATTTGAACCTTGAATTTAGAAACGGATTGTATAATCCAAATCCCCTGGGTGATCCCATTTCTGAGATTAGTCTGGACCTTAGTATATGATATCCGATTATCGAAAAAAAAAAACAAGTTTCTCTTATTCAATTCAAAGTTTCAAACAAAGCAAAACAAAAAATTAAACGGATCGGACGTTCAAATTAAAATGAAACCAAACTAGACTTAGATAACCAGTAGTAAACCGGACTAAACCAATAATTTATAACTTCTATATAGTATACCATTGGCTTGGCCATGAACATTTTACCCGATTCCCACATCTTAAGTTGAGAGTAAATTAAACTTGTTTGTCTTAAAATTGAGCTTGTAATGGTATATGACATATAAGATTTCTCTAACGTACATGATGATGATGATGAATAAATTACCTAGTGACAGAATTTCTACTCCAAGCAGTTTTAACATTACGGTTTGATTTCTTTTGATAGGTTCGGTTCAAGAATACTCTACTCAACCAAAACCTATGAAAATATTTAAATTTGTTAAAAGGTCAAAAGATTGAAAATTCTAAGGGAAGTTCTTCCAAAGCTACTTGTTTGTATACATACATTGGTCACAAATAAATTGAACAACAAATCAAGAACATTGAAATAATAAGAGGGTTAATTATATATAACAACTTCTATAAATATGCTAAACAAAACACATCTCTCCATATTGAATATAAACAAATTTGTCTTAAATATTAAAAAGAGAAGACAAAGCCATGGTTGCAAATTGCTCTAGGAAGAAGAACATTATCTTCACCCTTTTCGTCTTGGCCGTCGTTGTGTCTCCCACCATGTTTCTTCCATGCGATGCAGGTAAAAATACTGATTATAATATAAAATCTAGTTTAGCATTGTATATTTAGTTAATATTTTATATATTAACCCAAAATAGGTGGTTCAACCGGAAACGGATAGGGTAAAAGTCCTTCTGAATTCAAATTCGAGTCTCTACTTGCGGGAAAAACATTCACCTAGGTTTTTTCCGGTACTCTAAAAGATGTATTTTTTTTTTGATAACCGGGTAATCCCAGGCCCAAAGGGCCCAGACTAATCCCGACCCACACGCACAACCAACACCACATGTGTGGGATGTGAAGCACCCGAAGGTGGTCGGAGGGGAAATCTCCATACCCTGGGTGTTGAAACACCACATGTGTGGGATGTGAAGCACCCGAAGGTGGTCGGAGGGGAAATCTCCATACCCTGGGTGTTGAACCCACGACCTCTTGTTCAGGAAGTGGGCTCTCAAACCAACAGAGTTGGGGGAGATCCCCCTCTAAAAGATGTAGTTGTGCCGAAAACTCGGTGAACTTCCAAATGGATCGTTATACACATCAAATTATTCGTATATCATCAACGATTCTTACTTATTCGAACTCATGGGACAATCTCTCTTCATTGTCTTTCCCTTTTTTTGGCCATGCAGATGTTCATGAGACTGGAAGTAACTTGGAACCAACAGGCAAGAAAAACGATCAAACTAATCACTGCATATTTGGTAAATAACCGCAGTTTTGTTACAGAAACTCGATTATTCTTAACGTTATTTCCGTTTTCATGTAGATCAGCATGCCACCGGAAACCGAAAAATCGGGCATCCGGTAGTGTTCTGCCCCGCTTGTCTCTGCTGCAAAGGTGAATATCCTCGGCCGGGAACATGTTGTCGTTGCTGTTAAGGAAACCCTCGATGTCCATACACAAATCGCGGCTTAATAAAACTCCATATATCGACCTTTTGTTACATCCATAGATACTAAATAAATAAAACATGTTTCTATGTTACCCACAAATACTAAAACATGTTTCTAAATAAATAAAACAATTTTTTTTTTAACCAAAAAAAAATGTTATGTACTAAGCGAATAAAGTGATGTTTAAGAACCAAAAAAAAAAGTAATGTTTTAGAACTTGGATGGGATCGTTCGGTAAAAGTATGATCGAAGTTGGAAATGACTTTTATACCCTTGCAAGTGTGTGCTCTGTATTATGTAACCACAAACGTAGTCATGATGTGATAAAAAAAATATCTGGGAAGGGAAATGACTTTTATACCCTTTATCGGATTCCATGGGTTTGGACAATGATCATGTTGAAGCCATGGAATCCGATAAAGGGTATAAAAAAATAAGCAAGGATTCGAGTCATTAACGAGAAAGAGGAAATAATAATGGCGGAGTCGTTCTTCTCAGAAACTCGAATCCCGCAGCAAGAGCGGTATGATTCAAAGCTTTTTCCGGCGGTTCTGTCGCCGCCGTCGGCGATTCCAGCTTTGTCGCTGCCTCTATTCACCCAAAAGATCAAGACCCAGAAACCTTATCTGGATTCACTCTTGCACGAATCGGGGGCTGTGCTCTTCAGGGGTTTTCCGGTGAACTCCGCCGGAGATTTCAACGATGTCGTCGAGGCTTTCGGTTTTGACGAGCTTCCGTACGTCGGCGGCGCAGCCCCTCGGACCAACGTTGTCGGAAGGGTCTTCACGGCCAACGAATCTCCGCCTGACCAGAAGATCACCTTTCACCACGAGATGGCCCAGGTGTGTGTATATATACATGTATGACTGTATGTGTGTTTAGAAGCATGAAACTTTTCACCAACTCAGCATGGTATTAGGGTGAATTACTAGATCTGAATCACTAGGCTCGAACAATGGTCAAATTTCTTGGAGTTTTAGATGATTGATCAAAATATGGCTCAGCTTTTCAATCTGTGTTCTTAATTCTCAAAGTGAAAAAGTGTTAGGTGAACTTGTTTCATCATGAAATAGTTTCCTCAACCAAGGCCTGAGCCATTAGAGTGACTGCAAACCATGTAAATGAGCTTGCAAATGTGAAATCTTTAGCACCTGACAGAGAGCATCCATCCTTTATGGATGACTTAGGGTGAATCAGATTAACAATGTGTTGTTGTTTGATGAAGTCTTTGAACAAACAATGAATGTCTGTCAGGTTCCTGAGTTTCCATCCAAGTTGTTCTTTTTCTGTGAGGTAGAGCCTGGAAATGGAGGAGAGACTCCAGTTGTTCTGAGTCATGTTATCTATGAGAGAATGAAAGAGAAGCATCCAGAATTCGTTCGGAGATTAGAGGAACATGGCCTGGTTTACATTCGGCTTTTAGGGGAAGAAGATGATCCATCGTCATCAATTGGTCGTGGTTGGAAATCTACCTTCTTGACACAGGACAAGAATGTAGCCGAGGAAAGGTTTGTTTTCTGAGCTATTTCTTTAACCAATTTCTTTGCACAATCTCTAAAACTCTCTCCGTTTATTCATGCATTTTCATAAAACTTGTTAAGTTTAGGAAATCCTCACCCCGGGGCAAATGTTTAGATAGACCCATCTGACAAGTTGCTCGTAAAAAAATCGGGATTTCTAGGCTCTCGGTCAAAGGGCTATGATGAATGATCAGCAAGCTCTTCTTTGTACATTTAATGAATCATTAGCAATATTTATTGATTACGTTTCACAGAAGATGATGAGATAAAACCATTGTGACCGAAATCAACAGGGCAGCCAAGCTGGGAATGAAGCTGGAATGGATCAAAGATGGTTTGAAAACAATAATGGGTCCAATCCCGGGTATCAAACATGACGAGTCAAGAAACCGAAAAGTATGGTTCAACAGCATGGTGGCTGCTTATACGGGCTGGAAAGATGCACGGAATGACCCAAAAAAGGCGATAACTTTCGGGGATGGACAGCCTTTACCAGAGGATATAGTTCATGACTGTCTGGGGATCCTTGAAGAGGAATGCGTAGCTATTCCATGGCAAAAAGGCGATGTTCTGCTCATCGATAACTTGGCTGTTCTTCATTCCAGAAGATCGTTTGATCCTCCTCGTCGTGTCCTTGCATCTCTCTGCAAGTAGTTTCAGTGTTTTCTTTCCTTCATAACGGAAGCTCTGAGTTCAGATGTAAAGGCAACAACAGATGGGATTTATGTACTTGTTGTAGCTACTCAGTGAAATATTATAGATTTATCTAATGTTGTATTATTATTTTTTATTGTTGAATAATGTTGTGTTATGTTGATAATAAGAGTCAATACTTGTGAATCTATCTGATAGAACTAAAAAAACATCATTTTTTTTTTATAATTCGAGAAGTTAATTGAATTTTCGTTCCTACATCTTCAAATATGGTTGTCAAATTGGATAGTACGACCCATTTGGTTTACATAAATTTATGGATTGGTCAATCCAATCCATTATAAATATGATGAAAAACAAATAGGTTGGTTAAAACCTATTCATCCAAATGGGTTAATATAGTAGAGTTAAATTGATGTTTAGATAAAAACGATAATAGTATACTACTTGTGAAACTTAATAAATTAATATTATTTATAAAATAATTATTATTACTATTGATATTGGTAATGAATATAATACATTAACCTCTTTTGACTTGATCATTATATTATTGGCTTGGGTTGGGTAAAACCTATTTAACCCAACCCAATTATATCTCTATCTTCAAATCGAGAAATTTATATGAATAAATCTCTCCAAATAAATATTCGAGTATAAATTGGAGAGGAGTTTTTATCTATCTCTTACTAGTTGAACCAGTCAAATTTGAGTAGTAAAGAAACATAAGTATTTTACAGTTTACTTTGTCATTGTGTATCTTTTAACATTATATAAGAATTGAAATTGAATTGAATTTGATTTGGTTAAATTTCGTTAACTTATTTCTAATTTAGAAAATCAAACAAGATATGTTGTTGGAAATTTTGACATAATTAGTTTTGTCGTTTTAATGAACATGTTACATGAGTAATAATTCCATTCAAGAAATGCATGGCTTTTTCTTCTTTCTTTTTCCTTTTCTTGATTTTTTTTTTTTGATACATCCTTTTCTTGATTTTTCTTGATTTTTCTCTTACCAAGAAAAGTTTTTCTATTGTTTTTCTTAAAATACACATTCATGAAACTTATATTAATAATCATTTTCCAATCTCGTTCGGTAAAAGAGACTCGTTTTTTTTTTACAAAAAAGTACGTTCGTTTTATTTTAATTCCTGAATTTTTTATTCTTTATTTGAATATTTAAAGTTAAACATGTATATTTTAGCATCATTATTTGGACAAAATCAATGATATAAATAGTCTGCCATACCGTATAAAAAATCATATCAATATTTAAAATGTAGGTTCATGGTAATAAAAAGGTAATAAAAAAACAAATTATTCATATTCAAGATAATATAATAGTCTCTCCCTGGTAAATTTCTCGTATTGAAGTTCTCATATAAATCATATCCTCCATGATTGGATGGAATTAAAAACAAACAAAATAAGCTTTTTATTTATTTGCTTCATGCTTCTAATAATTACAGGAAGAACAAAATATGCTTCTTTATTTTATATATGAAATTAATTGGACCGTTTGTAACCATTATCCATCATCATCATCACTAAATACATAAACTGTTCCTAATTCCTATATTAAACCCTAATAATGATGATGATGATGATGATGATGAGAAGAAGAAGATTCATGGCATACCAGTATACTTATATAGTTTCCATTCATAACGCAGTAACCGAATAAAAAAATTTTTATAACCTCTGCAAATTATAGAAATCAGATTTAGTTAATAATTGTGTTTTTCATCGTGTGATTATAAAAGAAAATGCATTACACCAAACAAGATATGATGTATGGATATTTTCACGTTGTGTATGTTTCACAAACTAAATTAAAGCTATATAACGCGTATTCAATTATCGAACAATATATATACACGAAATACATGTTTATATATACATATATATATATATATATATATAGAATAGTAAACGATGAATACTACACTTTAAAAAAAAACAACAGTCATCCGATTTAATTTCCAAGTGGAGCCTTATCAAAAGGCACTGTTATTTTATCGAAGCATCGTTATCATCCTTTTGATTCGACATTAAATTCACGAGTTGTATTTTATTTTCTTCCTTTTATTATGTGTGTCGGCGAATTTTTATTTTTGTGGTTGGTCTTGGTTTTATATCTTAGCCGTTGCTTTATGGCGTTCTTAAAATCTACGGTTGTGATTAGCCGAAAATTAAACGTTAATGAACGATTCGAATTATTATAGAAAAATGTGTCGACCGTACACGGATATACTCCTTGTGTCGAAGTCATATATTCTGTTCTCTGCCCAACTCTACGGGGGAACGGTGGCCACAAATGGAACTCAAATGCCAAATGGCATAATCGTTAACGCGAAACGCAGACGCTGCGTTTGTGCTAACTCTGTCCAGCGTTTCAAATGCTAGATGGAGCGTGTTTTTGCATGTTATTTTTGTTACCATGAATTATGACTTGCTCTTAATCATAACTTTTATTCATTATACTATTAGATAACTATAATCATATTATATATATATATATACACATATCATTTTCACGTATGATCAATGCGTACCGAATGTAATTAATCATAATAAATTTCATTCATTACAAATTACAAATTTTCTTTTATAATCAAACATATTTATATATATATATCAAATTTAGCCAATGGGAACTCATATTCTTTCTCTTTTCAAACATTATCAATTTAAAATTATATTCTTATTAAAAAAAATAATTCGAAAAATGTCTACAAACCTTAAATCCGAGATTTTAAAAAAGTCGAATCCAAACTCGAATGTCTCTGGTTTCATGTTTCACTACTCATCTCGATCTCATATGTTCAGATATTCGAAATTGTACTCAAATATTTGTAGATCCGAACATTTGACGACATATTTTTTTTATAATATGAAAATTCACTGTATCTTTGTCCCAATTATATTTTCCAGAAGACATGAGAAGTTCAAGTAAATATCTTTATCCACATTTAGGTTTGAATCAGGATAAGAACATGTTTTGCATGTTTTCTTACCATTAGATCACCTAAATTTGGATCATTCGACGTCATGTTCTCATCTGATCTTACCAAACTATTCAATTCTCTGTCATTCTTGGCCAAACTCAAGTCGGAATCTACTCCAGTCAAGCCTAAATTGGCTAAACACTACACCTGAATCTTATTATGTTATTCTCAAGTCTCATATAAAAATTGACTGATTATATTATTAAATCAAATTAATATAATATAAAATTAACTGAAAATTTAGTAAAGATAAAAAAAATCATTTAAATCGAATAAAAATCAACATTGTACCAAAAATGATATAAGAATTGAGTAGTTATAATTTTTTTTACAAAAAATCCATTTCATTAAAAAAATAATAACGTAGAAAAAAATCCAAATATCGAACTCGGGTAAAGGTTGACCCCGAGTGACTATGAAATTATGAATCACTCGTCTTGTTTTTTTTTCGTTTTCTTTTTCTTTTGTCGGCGTCAGACTTGTTTCTGTCAATTTGTAACCTCTTAAGAAAAAGAAGTTGTGTGTGCATACATATAAATATATATATACACATAATGGCATCCGATTTTTTTTTTCAAACTACACACCCACACGTATGTATTGTCTCTAATTTTAACAAATAATTAATAACCACACCTAATATATTTTGGCCACCTTTTTTTTCGATGATCTTTCTCTTGGAAATATCCCTTTCCTTCTTCCCCATGCATTTTATTTTTACGTATCCATTTCTTAAGTTGCGTGTTTTTGTAATTTCTATTTGCATCTTATTAATGAAAAATGAATTTCTTTATACTCCCTTATTTTTTAATATTTGATGTTATAAACAATTTTTTTTGTTACTAAATAGATGTCATTTTAGATTTTTCTAGATGATTTTTTAAAATAATTCTCTATTTTACCCTTAATTAAAACTACCCAATTCCAATAGTTTTGTCATCATAACTTAATGAATATTAATTATGTTCAACTATTATTATTGTTTGTTTTCCTAATTTTTTTCATCTTCTCATCAAATTTTTTCTTCTTTTCTGTGTTTTTTTTATAGATTTTTCCCCAAAATTTTCCTTACTCTAATAATGAAGAAAAAAGAAGATGTTCATCTTACTTCAAAATTCATGGAGAATTTTCAGATTAAAATGGAGAACAAATTGAAGAATGATGAGCAAAATCATCACGTCACTTCTAAAGTGGTACAAAGAATATTTAAGAGAGCATGATTTTCATTTATTGAAATCAGAAAAAAAATATTCTCTAATTTCATTAATGTTCGATTTCTACGAATATTCAATTCTTGTACTCATATTCTAAGGTATGGATTATTGCATCATAATTGATATGATTTTCGTAATAATCTCTTGGTTTCTTATATACATTATAATCATATTTGATAAGATTTTGCATCACTAATTATTTTTATGCTGGATGTCGATGTCGTTGGTTATTTTCCACTGTCTTTTTGTCAAAAATGTTTATAATATTTTCAAGAAAATCTAAATAATGGCGACTATGATAAAGAGATGGAATATTTTCAGATAGAATACGATAATGTTGGGAGATATGAAGCAAAGGGCATTGAAAACGCCACATGAAAGGGGAATCGGCCCATGACTCAATTCATTTAACATCCACGTTGGGATATGTGTCTTATGGACAGTGGATAGGAACTTCATATGGGATCCAATCTCTTTTTTTATAACCATTTTTATGATTTTTTTTGTCACATTTATGCCCTTAAAATTATTATAGCTCGATTGGTTGAGTGATCAAGGACAGTAAATTGTCCTATGGATGAAAGCTTGGAATTATAAACGGCTTATATATATGTGATTAAGAGAATATGATTAAAAAAAATGTGGGATGAAATACGACTGGAGATTTCGAATTTGAATTAGTTATTTTGAGTTTTTTTTATTTCAAAAACTTGTGTGTAGCGTATTCCATTTTTATTTGAATTTGATTTATTAAAATATATTAGTTTTTCCATAGATTTATAATTTATTTGTTTTTTATATCAGTAATAACTTAAATTTTTTAATTTATTTTGATAAAAGTTATATCCATTTAATTTTAAATATGATTATTTTCGAATTTTATTAGATTGGATTAGTTTTATACATTCAAATTAAAATGATCATGAAAACAAATAAAATTTTAGTTACTCAATCACGGTTATAATATATTTTATCGAATAACTTACGATTTTCATTTGGACATGCATTTAAATCATATATTTCTATCATTGCCGCTCAGCGAAACTATCAGAAATCTCAAAGCAAAGAATACATGAGCACAAACACATCCCTCGTTGTCTTATTACGATGCAGTAAATATATCCTTGAAATATATTTTTATGAATTTAAAGTTCAATAGTTTTGAAAGTAAAGATCCAAATAATAGACAATTTAGTTAACAAAATTTATATTATCAGCAAAAAACTCTATGAACCATCTACTGGTTGATAGTTCACTGGTTGAGAGAGGTGACAAAATCGTTTTAGTGTTCAGCATTCGATTTCATTAGTGGAGAGGGAGGCCACAATTAATTGCGAAACTACAAACTAACTCCGGATTTAGAGAGATTAAGTGGATCGAAAACCCTGTAAACCTCATATTTATCATAAAAAAAACCTATAAACTCCCAAAAAATCCTTAACTTCAAACCCTAATTCTGATCTCTTATTTCAAAAAAAGTAAAACCTAAACTTCAACGTGGGTCTAAACCCTTAAAGTTTTGAAGGAATATTTTAAAAATCATTTTTCACTTTGAAAAAGGTATGTGAAAAAAATATATCTATAAAATACGATTCGTTAAATACTGCAGAAAATAGTTTCGAGCATATTTAGGATTCTTTTTGTTTATTTTGTAATCTAGCGAGAAAATAGATCTCTTTTTTTTCCCTTTTGGATTGATGTGATGCGTTATAAGATAATCGTAAATTCTACAATTAAATTAAAAAAATATATTTTTATATATGCAGAAAATTACCAAAAAAAATCCCAAATTTAAGTCGAAATAACTAATTAGTTCCTGAATTTTAATCCGTGACTAAGATAGCCTAAATGCTAATTACATAGCCAAAGACGTCCATTTAAATTACATCATCTTACTTTCCATATTATATATGTGTAAAAATCCCAAATTTTAATGTTTTATTATTCATACATCGATTAGTTTCTCCGTTAGTGTTCCATACTCTTAATTACAACCTTAGTTATATATTACAACAAAAAAGGAAAAAAAAAAAATCAGAAATTTATTAGCATAGTTTGGAATTCACATCCGGAGTCTTGTATACGAATCCGAATGTCTCTTATTTGTTTTCAATTAAATGCTCCATTTTTGGATAAAATATTTGGATATTGAATTCAAAATCATGTTTTCTGTTTGGGGTTAAAAACTCTAAAATTATGTTTGCAATAGTTATCAAAACAAAAACAAAAAGTTATTTTTTGCACTTCTTCGGGTGGATACAATTCGTAAAACTGAATATAAATTATCTACCAATAAATGATTTACAAATTCACCATAATACCTACAAATCTACTAATTTTTGTCCATCCTCACTCTTGACATTTCTCACTATAGTTTACCGTGGAGCCATCAATTAATTTTGGGAAAACCTTATATAATTATCCAAATTTTACGAAATATGCCAAATAATAAATACATAAATTTTTAACTTAATATAATTGATATATCAAAAGTTAAAATATTCCAAATTGATATTTCAAATGATGAAATATTCCAAATAAATATCACTCATGAAATCGACGATAGTTCTCAAACTCGACTCTGACGACGATATATAAATTAGATATTAATTTCCAATATAAAAAATGAAACTCACAAAATCGATGAGGATATCCTACTTTGACTCTAACGATAATACATAAATTAGAAGTTAATGCCAACCGTTAAATATACAAACAAAAGTTTTGTAAAACAGAATCATTTCTGTTGGTATAAATATGCAAATCAAATTTGTTACGATTTTGTTATTGAGGTAATGTGTATGTATGTTGTAAATAATGTAAACATAGTGTTTTTTTTATTTTTTCTCTCTTTGTTTTAATTTACTTTCTTGCTTTTTTCCTCACTTTCACAGTTGTCAAACACCTTTCTCGTCAGATCTGAAATAGTATCAGAGTTTTTTCAACCCTTCCGCTTCGATTGATCAGGTTTTCTTTACTGATTAATCTTTCTTTCAAGTATATTTTGTTCTTTTTCGATCATCAGTTGATTGTTTCCTGATTTCTTGAGAAAATTCTTCTGAGAAAATGGCGACTACAGAAGTTGACCCTTCAAGCGAGTACTATCTCGATAGAAACGATCATACAACTTCTAATCGTCTCACAGGTTCTGAGAATTATAATTCTTGGAATCGGTCTTTCTCCATGGCGTTAGAAGGGAGAAATAAATTAGGTTTCATCGATGTCTCGATTCAAAAACCTGCTGAAGATCATCCATAATACAAATTATGGTCTCGGAACAACGTGGTGGTTAGTTTCTAGATTTTAAACTCTGTTGTTCAACATATTTGATCAAGTTTGCTATATGTGAAATCGGTGCATGAGATGTGGACAACTATTGTTCATCGATTTGAATATACTCCGAGATTGTACAGTATTACGTAAAGGCTAAATACTCTTCGTCAAGGCTCGATGGATGCGACAACCTATTTCACAAAACTAGTGACCATTTGGGAAGAATTGAAGTCTGTTGAGACCTTGATTGTTTGCAGTTGTGGAAGATGTCCTTGTCGAGTTGATGAACGATATTTAGAAAGGACAGAGAAGGATTTTGTTCTTCACTTTCTGTATGGTCTGAATGATTCTTATGAGCAGATTCGAAGCCAGATGATCATGATGGACCTTTTCCAGACTTACAAAAGGCGTACAATTTGATCACACAACACGATCATAAGAAACTCATCAAGAAACCAGTTGTTGCAATGGAAAATATAGTGTTTCAGACAATGGTTCCAGTTCATGGTTCTGAGGATGTTGTAGCAGTTGTTCCGAGTGGTAATTTTAAGGCCAAACAATGATTTCTTTCTACTCATTGTGAACTTTATGGACACACCATTCATAAATGGTACAAGTTGCATGGGTATCTTCCCGGCTATAAGTCATCCAATGCTCCGCGAACTGCTCCACCTTCAAGCAACTATCCTCGATCATCAAATTCACAACAAGCTTCTTGGTCATTTTATCCTCCAAAAGGAGTCGTTGTTGCAGTTCAGAATATTTCAAGTGATAAATCCTCTATCACCTCATCTGACATGAATGCAGATCAAATGCAGAAACTCTTTCAGATGTTTGAGGAGAAGTTCAAGAATAATATGCCATCCATTTCTACGTCTGGACCACCAGAATCTTTGACTGGTTATTCCGATAACGTTGCTTTCATATCTTCTGTTATATGCTTTTCATTAAGATTAAGAGGAAGGCTGATGGTACAATTGATCGGTATGAAGCTCGGTTAGTTGCTAAAGGGTTCACTCAGTAGGAGGGTGTTGATTTTATCGACACATTTTCGCCAGTGGCTAAGTTGGTAACGGTAAAATTATTGCTTGCTCGACATATTTTCATGATAAACTCAAAGAAGGACTTATTCGAACAATGCATGTGTAGAGTATGAATTGTTGGGATTTGGGCTACGGATTCCTAGCATGCGATCATATCGATCTAGGGTTTGGTTTACTAGGTTTCATGCAGCGGAAGAATAATCTAAACCTAGTCAAACGTCACACGCAACCAAAATCATCCGTAAAACCCCGTTCAATCGTGTATATCACCGTAGGAATCGAATACTTACCTCTTTCCTGAAGATCTGAAAGTATCAATCGATCCAGGGCCTGTTTTAATCACCAAGAGCTGAAAGTACAGCTCCTCTACACGTATCCACACCGACGGGAAGGATTCCAAACGCTTTTGGAACTGATCTGCTAGGATCTGTGAAGTGAATAGGGTTTCCAAGACTTGGGATCGAATCCCGGGAACTCTTCTGTTCTAGATCTGTCTTAGGGTTCTGTAAGTCCAGTTCTCTACCTAGGACGGCGTCCAACACCTCCTTATAAGTTAGAAACCTTAATCCTTGCGAAAAGAGACTTTTTCCGAGTATTGACTCGGTCCGAGTCAGAACTCTGACTCGGTCGAGTCAGAACGAATCAGCCCAAGCCCATTGTCAACTCTTGACTCGGCCCATTTAGTATTGACTCGGTCCGAGTCAAAACTTTGACTCGACCGAGTCAAAACATCAGCCAAGCCCAAAACACTTTATGGGCTTCGAC
>NW_010965216.1:2573523-2574398 GCF_000463585.1 Tarenaya hassleriana | reverse complement strand
TGTAGTTGAATCTGCCACGGTTGGCTGTTTGGAACTCTTGCAACTGATAGCCCCACCGTTCAGGCAGAAAACATAACCTGACTGCGATCTGAAGTCATCTCTGTCGGTTTGGAAACTAGCATCGGTATAACCACTTATAGCGAGCTCGTCTTCCAATCCGCCATACACCAAGAACAAATCCTTAGTCCTTCTCAAGTACTTAAGGATGTTCTTGACCGCAATCCAGTGAGCCTCACCTGGTGTAGACTGATATCTACTAGTCATGCTTAATGCATATGTTACGTCTGGGCGAGTACACAACATGGCGTACATGATGGATCCAATTGCTAAGCATATGGAATCCTACTCATGCGCTCTTGCTCATCCTGTGTCTTTGGACACTGAGTCTTGCTAAGAGCTACGTCATGTCCCATTGGCAAGGCACCCCTCTTGGAGTCTTGCATCTTGAACCGATTCAAGACCTTGTCAATGTATGTACTCTGACTTAGACCAAGAAGCCTTCTCGATCTATCTCTATAGATCTGGATTCCAAGAATATAGGCGGCTTCTCCTAAGTCCTTCATCGAAAAAACTGATCCTAGCCAGGATTTTACTCCTTGCAAGGTAGGAATGTCATTTCCGATGAGCAATATATCATCTACATAAAGCACAAGAAAGACCACTGCGCTCCCACTGACCTTCTTGTAAACACATGGCTCATCTTCATTTTGCAGGAAGCCAAACGTTTTGACTGCCTCGTCAAATCGAAGATTCCAACTCCTCGAAGCCTGCTTCAGTCCATAAATGGATCTCTGAAGCTTACACACCTTCCTCGGACTCTTAGGATCGACAAAACCCTCGGGTTGTGTCATGTACACATCCTCGAACAAATTCCC
>NW_010965216.1:2570380-2573231 GCF_000463585.1 Tarenaya hassleriana | reverse complement strand
TGAACCTCGGAGATCTGGTAGAATTCGCCAAGAGCCTACAAGATATGGTTTTCTTGTGACTGGAAACGACGAACTCATGTTGTTAGAACATGACGAGCCTACGTCGTATTCAGAGGCTGTGGCGAGGTCCGATTCCGAAGGAACATTATATCGATTTCATGTTTAGACTCGGATGGTTTCAGATTTGTTATTGAGAATAAATGTCTGTCCATTTATAGAGGCGATTTATTCTATGGTAAGGGTTACCAGTTTAATGGCCTTTATATTTTGGAAGATGAACCATCTGGATACAGGTCGATCTATAATGTTAGTACCAAGCGGTTTAAGCCGAACGTCTTAAACCCGACCTATCTCTGGCATTTTCGACTTGGCCACATCAACGAGAAACGCATAACGAAGCTTCGTTCTGATGGACTTCTTGATTCTTTTGATTATGAGTCAATTGAATCGTGCGATTCTTGTTTGATGGGCAAGATGACAAAATCTCCTTTTACTAGAAAAGGAGAACGGGCTACGGAGTTGCTAGAACTCATACATAGTGATGTGTGCGGTCCTATGAGCTCGCCCGCTAGAGGGGGTTATCTGTATTTCGTTACGTTTACTGATGATTTCAGTAGGTACGGTTATGTCTACTTGATGAGACATAAGTCTGAAACGCTTGAATAACCGTACCTACTGAAATCATCAGTAAACGTAACAAAGTACAGATAACCTCCTCTAGCGGGAGAGCTCATAGGACCGCATACATCACTATGTATGAGTTCTAGCAACTCTGTAGCCCGTTTTTCTTTTCTAGTAAAAGGAGATTTTGTCATCTTGCCCATCAAACAAGAATCGTATGACTCAATTGATTCATAATCAAAAGAATCAAGAAGTCCATCAGAATGAAGCTTCGCTATGCGTTTCTCGTTGATGTGGCCAAGTCGACAATGCCAGAGATAGGTCGGATTTAAGTCGTTCGGCTTAAACCGCTTGGTACTAACATTATAGATCGACCTGTATCCAGATGGTTCATCTTCCAAAATATAAAAGCGATTAAACTGGTAACCCTTACCATAGAATAAATTGCCTCTATAAATGGACAGACATTTGTTCTCAGTAACAAATCTGAAACCATCTGAGTCTAAACATGATATCGATATGATGTTCCTACTGATGGCAGGTACAAAATAACAATCATGCAACTCTAATACAAGGCCAGAAGGTAAAGTCAGATCATAAGTCCCGACGGTCAATGTAGCAACTTTTGCTCCATTTCCGACGCGGAGATCTACTTCACCCTTCGCCAATTGTCTACTTCCTCGCAGTCCCTGCACATTTGCACAAATGTGTGAGGCACATCCGGTATCTAATACCCATGATGTGGAAGTACATAAGTTAGCCTCTATAACGAAGATACCAGAAGTTGAAGCTTCTGCAAGCTTTTTCTTCCTCTGATCTTCCAGGTAGAGTCTGCAATTTCTGTACCAATGCCCAATGGCATGACAGAAATAACACTCTTCTTTCTTGGGTTTGGGCTTAGGCTTAGTGACAACACTTGTCAATTTCCTTTTGCCCTTACCTTTGGAACGCTTCCTTTTGGTGGAACTCTTTCCATCAACTACCATATCATTCTTCCCTCGGCTCCCAGCTTTCTCTTGGAATGACACATTCAACTGATCAACTATCAAAGAATTGTCCATGTCCTCTAATTGCTTACGCAATTCCGAAGACATCTTTCCAAGCATCAAGCTAGACAAGTCCAGATCATCATCCTCATGCCTCCAATAAGCATCAATGATCGATCCAGAAGCCTTGGTCAGAGGCTTATCCTTCATAAGGATAGATCGCTTGGTGAGATAAAACAGATTCCTGCAACAGATATGTTCTACAGAAAAAGACAGATAAACAGGCAGAAAATATGCAAGCCGCTTAGTACACATACTAACACAGATAATAGATGCAATATGACAGGCTCCCACTAAGAAAAACACCCTCAATGAGTTTCTAAGTGAGCTAGGATCCATATTTCACATGCTTCTGAGTCAGCTAGGGCATGACGCTCAAAAACATGCTATTTAGGTAGACAACACATTGTCAATCACATCCTATGTGATTCCTAGATGAGTATGGGATAGTGATACGCTATCACTGCATGTTCCTCATCCCATCCTTACAATAAGGTCCAAGTCCGACTTGATAACCCAATTCAAGCTCAACCATATTCAAGCTATGAGAATCACGATTTCTCCATACTGCCTCACCAAGATAATCAGGCACGCTCAGCTAGGGCATGACCCGTAACCATGACGATCGAGACCTTGACAGTTGCTCTACTAATGGGCGGTAATAGCTTGAGATTTAAAATATGAGGCTTCATTTGTCTTGAACACCAGGATACCTTGACTGAATTCAAGTCATTCCAGTCAAGTTGTTCTGATCAACTCGGATGAACTACTCTTAGTTCGTTTGAGTCGTCTATATATAGAATCTCTTGGCCAAACAACATTTGTTTGCCTTAGATTCGATACCAGAACCCTCTCAATATCCTAATTCAGATATTTGATTCGAGACAACGATTGCACAATCAAAACTCTGAATTCTGGATTGTCATCAAGCTTGGTCTTAAGTGAGGCTTTGATTCCGATTCTGATAATCGATCCAACACAACAATTGTTCGATCAAAATCTGAATTCTGCAGAATCACGGATTGTCCAAGGTCCAAACCGACCGTCGGTTTAACTTTGGAAAAACCTGAACACTGGAACGGACGGTCCAGAGAAACACGTGGACCGTCCGTTCCAGAAAGCCAGAACGGATGACCGAATGCAGACCGACCCCGAAGACCGAACGTTCCATCAGACCCAGACCG
>NW_010965216.1:2563005-2569367 GCF_000463585.1 Tarenaya hassleriana | reverse complement strand
GGGCTGACCAAACTTGGTCAGCTCCGGACCAACACACTGAAAACTCCTTTTCATGCTTGTTTCGGTCAAATCTCGTTTCCATTCTTCGTATTCTTCACGTATAAGTCTATCCCTATTGGTGTGTGACCCTGTAGGCCCATTCGCAGTGGCAGCAGCCTCGAGAACCATTCCCGATCTACAAGTCATGGTTAGCCTCTAGCAAGACGCCATGACCACCCACGTTGAATTGAGTTAGAGGTGATCTAACCAAGGCATTAACAGCTCGAATTCTGATCCTTTGTCTCACGATATCATAAGTTGAACAAGGGCATGATTTGAGCCACCCTTCAAGTTCGACTGCTTTCTCGTCTTGGCAAATCGACTAATAAAATAGATGCAACTTCATCTATAGCGTGGCCACGCATTTTCATAGTCCGACTTCCATGAGAGGGCCCAGCGATATCTCTCCTATTGAGGAGGTGACAAGTCCCATATTGCATGTCCATTATCTCCATATGATTCGTGAACGTATCTGATCAACGCCGTTATAATCATCCGGTTAAAGACGACGTTTGACGCAGTCAAGACACGCCACTCCTCATATCAGATACTCTAGACATCTCAGGTCTGAGGATCCAAGAACAAACCGCTTTATGAGATTCAAGTCATGACTCTGTCCATGTGACAATCTCATGCGGGTCAACCAGTCACTCGTTCACAACGAGTACCCATGATTGTGAAATGCATCCAATGCATCAATCACACCTCATGCTAGTCTTAATTCATCATTGTTCCCACAATGATAACTGACCAGGGAGTTTAGAATCATTCTATAATGATTCAAGGATACCGAAATATAACAAACATGCCAATCATATAACGGAATGTAACGCATTCATAAATCAATGAATCAATACAATGTCAAAATGTCATATCACGGAATATCCTAGAGCATTACAACCAACATGAATCAACTTGGAGATCTATTTACAAAGACATTACAGTCAGCATTGTTCCATTCGCTTTTGCAGAAGTTATAAGTTTCAAGTTTATATCTTTCGTCATATAGATATAAACGTGAGGCGGATGTGTTAAATATACAAATGAATATTTTGTAAAAGAGAATCATTTATGTTACAACTCTATTAGTACTAAATATGCAAATCAAATCTGTTACGATTTTATTATTGAGGTAGTGTGTATGTATGTTGTATATAAATTACATTAGAGGAAAAAACATGATCTATTGGAAAATTAATGCAAACATAGTGTTTTTGTCACTTACTCTCTCTTTGTTTTCATTTACTTTCTTGTTTTTTCCCTCACTTTCACAGTTCTCGAACACATTTTTCGCCAGATCTGAAACCAATAGGGGTGGACATAATATCCGAAAAAACCGATATGATCCGTATCCGATCCGATAATTTGGATATTTGGAGTTCATGGAAGGGATATTGATTTTAAAATATTCGCCGGATACGGATCGGATACGGATATCAAAATAAAATTATCCGACATATCTGATACGATCTGTATTTTTTAATAATTTTAGTAATATATGGTTAATTTGATAATTATATATAAGGGTAACTTTGTAAATAATAAAAATATGTTAGGGTTTTTCTTCAACTCTCCGCAAGTCTGTCTACACCAACATAAAAAACGAATTGAGGTATTAAATTTCTCTCATTTTCGTAGGTGGAATATCTATTTGAAACATTTTAATATTTGAGATATCAATTTGTAGTATTTTAATATTGGAGGTATCAATTAGATAAAATTAAAATTTTAAATCTATATTTGACATATTTTATAAAACTTTTTTGCTAATCGAGTATTCAAGATCCAAACTAATTCCGATGTCGAAATCAAACCACGTGATTAGAAGTTCGCTCTCCCCTTCATCCCAATTTGAAATTCGAACTCGGAATAAGACAGACCTTCGTACCCCTATTTTACCAATTGAAGTATCCAAATTGGATTATATATTTTATAAAGTTGAGTTATTTAGATAGTATTTTCTCCGTGAATTTTACGTAAAATAATTTAATTTACTTGATGTGCGTTAGAGGAAAAGAAAGCATATGAACAGACAAGGAAAGACATCACGCTTTGCTTCCTCCACTAAACAACATCCTTAGCGTTCTGTAACGACGCGTATTCATACATACATACGTACGTACATATGCATGTAGAGAGAGATTGCGTGTGTTTCACATCACACTACAATTCTCCCCTTCTATTTCACTGTTTTCCCTTCTGGGTTTTAGGATGAAACTGCAATCACTCACGATCCCTTTTGTTCTTTCCCACAGTACAAATCCGCTCTCTCTCCTATTTCTCTTTCTATTTAAATCTCTTTCGCCTCTTTCAGAGTAGAGAGAGGGCAAAGTGAGAGAAAAAAAAAGAGGGAGTGAAAGAGAAGAAAATCCAAACACGCGTGCATTAAAAAAAACACCAGAAGAAAAAAAAAGGCAAAGCTTTGATTCTTATAAAATCCCACCACCCTCACAAACCCTTAGCATAGCTTGAAGGCATTTCTCTCTCTACTTTTGTGGGCCTTTTTCTACTTGATTTCAGGTTCTCAAGCTTTGGTCTCAAGGGTTTGGTGAGTTGTAGATGTTTCCTATCTCTCTCCCTCTCTAAAGAAAGCACGTTTTGATGCTAAAAGGGGCTTCTTGTGATGATATCAAGATGTGGGTTCTCATGGGTTTAGACGAAGTTTGCTCTTTTGCGTGACGGAGTGGTTAACTTTGGGACGGAAATTTTCTGTTTTCAAGTGTTGGGTTGTTCAATTACTTCCCCTGTTTGCTCATTTTGTTGGAGAAAGAATCGAGAGAAGAGCTTCCCTCCCAACCTAACAAAATGGAGGGCTGTTCAAGAAACGGCGAAATCTCTCAAAGGCTTCTGTATTTGATCCCCAAAGACAGAGAATGGTTCCACGACGAGAAATCGAGCCATGGGTGTTGCAACACAGAGGAGAAGAAGCTCGAGCTCAGGCTCGGACCACCTGGTTGCGATGAAGATTGTTTGGCAACGAATAAGGACACAGAGGACAAGTCTCTGCTCTGTCTTGGTAACTGCATTTCCCTTTCCACAGACAAACCCACAGCTGTTCCTCACAGCTCCCAGAAAAGGTAATCCCTTTTTCTTTTTTACTTTTAATTTTCGTTTTCCTTTCTGTACCCTTTTGGCAAAGGATATCCACTTGACATACGGTCCTGTATCCTGCAAGTTTTGATCGTTTCCTGTGCCAATGGATCTCAGAAATCTTGATTTTTTCTTTACCTTTCTGCTTTTGTTTTTGTTTTTACTGAAACTTGAAGTTCTTTTACCAGTAGAAAGCTGTTTCTTTCAAGGTCCAGCATAATATTCATGTTTTATATCTTCTGCAATCGTGTTGAAGATCTATTATTGCTTTATCGCAATTTCTTTCAAAGTTACTAACTTTGCCGCCTTTTCTTGAATTCTTGTGGGGGAAAAAAAATTGAAGAACTGCTCCTGGTCCGTTGGTGGGTTGGCCACCGGTCCGGTCGTTCAGGAAGAACATAGCGAGTGGAAGCTCTTCCAAGGCGGGAAACGGGTCCTCCAATGGTGGACAGAGCAGGTTAGCCCAACCTAAGACCAAATGTCTGTTCGTGAAGATCAACATGGACGGTGTTCCTATTGGTCGTAAAGTCGATCTCAATGCCTACAACAGCTACGAGCATCTGTCTTCTGCCGTCGACAGGCTCTTCAGAGATCTCCTTGCAGGTTTAAAACTTGTTCTTGTCTGCAGTTTTCAGTGCCCTTTGTTGCATATGCTTCTCCTACAGTATGATTCAGTGGCAATTGAAGTGTTTGGATTAAGAGTCGACTAAGTGAACGAAGAAAACCCTTTTGCTCTCTATGAATAGTAAACCTCCAGATCAGAGTGTAGAAAAATAAAATGCGGAAATAAAATAAGACAAACGAAAATAAACGGAATTACTTTATTGCTACATCTCTTCTTCTTCTTGTTGAATTACAATGAAAATGATTCAAATATTTATAGGAAAACTATAAGACGAAATAAAAAGGAAATAGAAATAAATAAGATCGATACACAATATTTGATATAATATTATGTCCATTATTATTTCTAATCATATCTTAAAATCAATATTTCCTTCAATCACATATTCATTTTCCTATTTCAACATTTCCCCTCAAGATTGATTTTGAAAGAATGCAAAAATCAATCTTGAAAAGATAATGCGATAAAAATCCATAGACATTTTCATTGTCTTTTGAAAAATCCATAAACACCAAATTTAGTTCTTTTAGAGAATATTACCCATGTTCAAATCACTTCGCTTGACTTTGAAGTTCTACCTTTAACTCTTTTTGTCATAGCACCTCGCTTGATCTTAGAGTTTTTAGGTTTTATGTGTAATAGATCATAAATATTACAATTACATGTATAGGATAATTGTGATTACATAACAATATATTTTTTAAGTTATATAAATCCTATCTGTGGGTTTTAGAGTGTTTATTGTACGGGGTAAGTGGATCAGAGTGTAGAAAAATAAAATGCGGAAATAAAATAAGACAAACGAAAATAAACGGAATTACTTTATTGCTACATCTCTTCTTCTTCTTGTTGAATTACAATGAAAATGATTCAAATATTTATAGGAAAACTATAAGACGAAATAAAAAGGAAATAGAAATAAATAAGATCGATACACAATATTTGATATAATATTATGTCCATTATTATTTCTAATCATATCTTAAAATCAATATTTCCTTCAATCACATATTCATTTTTCTATTTCAACACAGAGGATTTTCTTCTGTGAACTTGTTGATGAAAGGGTTTAGCCTTTGACGAGGCGGAATCTAGATATTTAAGGCTATGAACTATGATAGTTTTTATTTTGAGTTTTTGGTTTCTGGATTTTAGTTTTTCTTTTCCGGTTTTTAGTTTTTGTAATATTTGTAGATCCAAAAAAATCAAATTTTTAGTTTTTATTTGTTTTTTTCACCATAAGTAATTTTCCAGAGAATTTTTAGAAAACTAAACCTACAAAATCTTGATTTGCCAATTTTTTTGGTTTATGGATTCTAAAAACTCCGAAAACTTCGTCCATTCAACTCGTAAACGGTATCTTGTAAGCTTCACCTTGGTGGTAATTGAGTTGCGAGGAAAAAATTGATCTTTTGCTCAACCATACAACTTTGTGCAGTAGTGTTTTCTACTTGGACATGGCTTTCTATTTCTTGAAGAAGGCAAGAATAAGCAGTGTTGCTTTATGTTATGTTATGTGTTTTCAGCTCAAAGAGAAAAGAAACAAGGAAAAAAGAAACCCATCACCGGATTGTTGGACGGTAATGGCGAATACACTCTCACTTACGAAGACAGCGACGGCGACAAGATGCTCGTTGGGGATGTTCCATGGCAGTAAGAACGCCTTAACCCTCTTTCCTTTTTATTGATTCTCATTTGTTTCGCCGTTATCCAATCTTGAATTGATGATCTGAGACAATAGAATCTAGCTTGTATCGATCTTCCTTGCTTTTGGATCTTGACATGTCGAATTTGATCTTTAGTATGTTCGTGTCATCGGTGAAGAGGCTGCGTGTGATAAAGAGCTCTGAAGTCTCTTCTGCACTAACATGTAAGTGTGGTTGATAAACTCGGGATTAAGATTAAACCGATCTCGTTTACGAATTCAAAAGGACTCAAAGAAATGGGTTTTTTTCGGGTTTTTCGTTGTTCGATCTGCAGTTGGTAGCAGCAAGCAAGAAAAGATGAAACATTGAAAGATCTTTCGGCTGAAGGAGAGATTGCTCTGCTTAGTTTCACTCCTGGTATTTGAAAACTCCCGACATGGCCATATCCTTCTTCATGTACATGATGTGGTTTCTTGCATGTAATTATTGTTTTTGTCAAAAAAGGACATCTGAATCTGAACTTCTCTTTCATTCATAATGGAGCTTTGGGCTTTCATGCTCTTTGTTATTTCGGCATGATTCCTTTTAGGGATATAAATATTAAAACAGTTTTAAAAAGAGGGTTTTGGTGCCTAATCCTTTGTTATTTGGCTTTTGGCTAATGATTAGAGAGTACTTAATCATAATGGTTTTTTAGGGTAATGAATTATGAAAGCAAAGAGGAATTCTTATGTAAAGCTCTGTTACTTTATATTTTAATTTATTTAAAATCGGTTTCCAATTTTGCTTATTACATATATTTTTTAAGAAGCTGAAAAGGATTGTTCCAAGTCTTCCACAATGATAAGTCCATGACATATGATGGCGAATGATCTCTTTTGTACTTGTGCCGAATTTCCACTTTAATTCCATGTGTTAAACCTATATATATATATATATATATATATATATATATATATATA
>NW_010965216.1:2556776-2562876 GCF_000463585.1 Tarenaya hassleriana | reverse complement strand
ATATAAATATATCATGGTGTGTTTCTCGCATTTGGTTTAGAAATACAAAGATTATCTCGTATATGGTATTCCGATCCAAAAATTTATATCTTGCTAT
Source organism: Tarenaya hassleriana (assembly GCF_000463585.1). Taxonomy (NCBI): domain Eukaryota; kingdom Viridiplantae; phylum Streptophyta; class Magnoliopsida; order Brassicales; family Cleomaceae; genus Tarenaya; species Tarenaya hassleriana. The sequence continues at coordinate 2,562,779 of NW_010965216.1, read as the reverse complement.
AAAAATAAATGGATAGATGTTATATTATAATGGCAAAAACGATTCAAGAACAACAAACATAAGAATTGTTGGTGTGAGATTGTTACAAGGATTTATAGGTTATAGATTTAGTGTGGTGTTGGGTGAATTTGGGGAAAGAGACTATGAAACACCAAAAGCAGAAGAGAGGAACATATGAATTTTGGGGGAGACTTTGAACAGTCATTTTCAGTGGAACTTCGCCTAACTCTTCAAAAAAACACATAAAATATGTGAAAATTAATTGCCTTTTCATTAACAAAAAAAAAATTGATTGTCTTTTTCACTCTCATTTTTTTTTTTCATATTTCTATATTTTCATTCTATGCTAAACCACAAATTTGTTGCAACGTATTGCTATTACTCTGATCTTGTGTATAGAATAATGTATGTATGTTATGTGCCCCAAAGCAACGGAACAATGTATGTAGGTTATGTGCCCCAAAACAACGGAACGTTAGAAACTTTCTTTATCGACCAACACGAGACTTTTCAGTGATTTACTCGGACACTTCCCGAAAAGTAATTTCGAAAGATCACTTATCCTAAAACTACTAAGGAGTGAACACACTTAACTTTGATATTTTTTGGGATAAACGTTGATACATCTTGTTAGTATGAGTATTGAACAAACGCATTCAATTAATTTCTTTTTTTATGTTAATCATTGATTGTATAGTGATACACGCACAGAGCAAAGAAGTCTTGCTCGTTTTCCTTCAGTGAATTGCGGTTTGTACGTGCGCATCTTATATTGCCTTAGAACAACGAATGAAGCTAGCTTAAGACCAGGGGATACTTGGGAACTCACTAAGGTATTCCTATGGTTAGGTTTCAAGAGGATATCCAGGCCAAAGGGGGCTCGGAGTCTCAACCTACAAAACGGACTAAAATAGAGCACTCGAGAGCACTCGATTTAGGTGATAGATGGAAGGAAAGTTTCAGGCCAAACGACAGCCAAAGCAACCTTGAATCCACTACGGTTTGACCTTGCACAAGGGTGACATACACACATGCCCAGAAGGCGATATTCTCGGGCACACAAAGAAGAAAAAGAAAAATGCAACTCGATTTTTGTTCGATTCAAAGTTTGATCATTCTTGATATACAAAGGCCTTTAAATAGGTTAGAAACACAGAAGAAAGCAAGGGAAATCCGTGCATAAGGAGGAGCTAACAAAACACTAAAGAAAGGTAGTGGAAACAAGACACCATAAAGTAAGAAATAAGTGGAAAGTTGGTGGAAGTTGAAGGCCAACGTCTTGCAACGGTTAGGAGGCTTAAAAAAGGTCTTCATAAGGTTGAAATAATGTAGAAATCTTCCCAAATTCGTGCTTGATAAAGCTGGCCGAAATTTGGTACAAAGGTGGTACTATATCCTCTTCAAATGGCTTGGTATCTTCTTGGACTTGTACAGAATATTTTTGGACTCTTTGGGCTTGGATCTTCAGCCCATTTATTGAGAATACAATTTTCAAATATCTCCTTGGTAGCTCATATGTTAGCACATGAAGTCTTTGGTGTTGGACAACGTAAACTCCATAACAATACGACGTTTTAGTGCTTGTTGTCGTTATCGCATCCTTTGCATTGTCTAGATCATTTTCGGTTGTTTTGATCAGCCAATCTTCGACATATGCATTGATATTTGAACGTAGACTTTGATTCATTTGTCTTGTAAGTGAAGGTGTGGGATTGGTTATTATGATAAGCTCGGTGTTCACTTCTTCTCCTCTTATAGCGTCAACGGTATCGTCTTGCTTCTCGTTCGGTTTTTGTTTGTCATCGTCCATATTGATGTTGGAGGATTTTTGGGCTGCATCATATAGTCTAATATCCACACAATATTTGGATCTCTCTCGTTTTATAGTTCGTTCGATTCGTTCCTATATCTCTTTCATTTAGAAATTTGTCAGAATCCGTTTTTTATCTATGTCTTTTCGCACCAACGATATCACAATGTATATGTATATATATATATATATGTACGTATGTGTGTGATTTAGGAGAAAAAAAGATTCAGAATCTAGAAATCCAATATGAAATCATTGATTTTCACGAGGAGAAAATCATTGATTTTCACTAGGAGGAAATCATTATGGGACGAGGCTAAAACGTTAATCTAATTAAGTATCAAATCAACCTTCCATAAAAACTATAGGATGAGTTTATAATTTTGTTTTCGAATGAATGTTTGTGAGATTTTATATATGTACGGAAAAAACTAAAAGTAAGAGAATAATGATGTTATAAGAATCCTTAATATTTATCATTATGAAGATTCTTACACTTGGGATTTCCTGACTTTGGTCAATACGATCTATTGTTATAGTCCAATAAAATAAATGGTACATTATTAGTATATGTTAATTATGAAATAAGAGAACTGTAAATGTTATATATGTAAACAATTGTATAGAAGAGATTACCAAACGGTAATACAGATATTAGAGTTCATAATAGCAAAACAAAATAATGAACCTAAGGAGAATGAAAGTGAAATAAGTCATAGAAGCATACAAGTGGTAGCTAGAAGTGGTATATTGTAAGTGGTTGGTGTTGCACGGTAATATTCACTACGGTCTACCTTTTTCATTTCGAGCTTCCCCGATTAATGTGAAATCTATGGGATCAAGTGGGGTGTTGACAAAACGAGGATGCAGAATACGTTGGCCTACTTAGACTGTAGCGATAGCGGAGGAATGCGCTCGTAAAATTCTTTGTATTTCTGCCACTAGTTCCTCATTTGAATCAAAGCAGAATTTTGAACAAGTATTATTTTCAATTAGATAGATTTCACGGTTTGGTTGCTGCAGAACCTTATTTCCACGGAGAAAGTGAGACACTTGGAACTGATTTTTCAATTGTATGTAATTATAAATATTGATATTCCTTTCATAAAACAAACTTATTATTTTAATGATTTATGCGACTCCTATAAACCAATCAAAAGTTTAGATTCGGTCCAAATGCACAACCAAACTGACATACCAATTTATACTCGTTATGCACAAAAGTCGCCGAATAACGAAGCTTGAATTATTTATAATCTGCATTGTTTCATAAAAAAGGGTCTAAAAACTATTAATTTGAACAAAATGGTCCCCTTTTTTTTCTTAAAAATTAACAAATTTGGATTCGGATTCTGCTATTTTTTTTTTGGTCGGCTTATCGAGTAGATCTTTATAAGGTACCGAGACACCAGCAAAAGTTGTCATAATGATGAAAAGGGGTTTATAGAGTTTGGTTTTATATGATATTTTGTATCTTGTGGACAAGATATTTTGAGTTTTAGAATATTATCTTTGGATTTGATTTTTTTTTTAAAGTTTTTTTAAAAAAAGTAAACCAATTCACTTTTTATCTGAGTTCTAGATTTAGTTAGAATTCGATTTTTAATTAAAAAATATTTTTTTTCTTTTGTCATTTGTCATTTTTTTGTTGGTTTCACATTTTTAATTTGATTTAAAATATAATACTAATCGATTTTCAGATTAGATTTGTTATGTATTATTAGCTGCGAATATAATTATAATTATTCATTTTGAATCAATTCGGTTTTACATAATATATATACACACACGCATATATATATATATACACACACTAAATGGCTTGGGATAATAAATTTCCAACTCATTTAGAAAATGAAAAACCCCTTCTAGTCGAGATTGTGAGTTTGATTTCATTTGATATCTGAGCTTTTTCTGAACTGATCACTTTCGGCTGGTTTGTCTGATTCGCGTGGTTTACCGATTATTGTACAAGCGGCGGAGGGTTTATTGTCCGAGATATTATCCGATCCACGAAATCAAATGAGGTCCGGTTTGAAAGGCTGTCCGTTACCAAAAAAAAATATCTCTAATTGGCACTGTTGAGTTAGATATGGAAAAACATTAACTATGATGGGCAAAAATGGATTCCGTAAAACATGCCATTGGCCTACTTGTACGGCTCTGCGTTATACTATGAATCAAGATTCAAAGCGAATCAATCAATCATTGATTACGTGAGTTAATGTTTTTTTCTTACAAAAAAAATAAAATGAAACCGATTTAAATTAATATATATCGTGGGTTTAAAAGAGAGTTTATGCGGCCTTATTATGGGTCGAAAAAAATTGAATAATTTTTTATTATTAATTACGCGATTTCCGAGAATGGTCGGAGTCGGTATCTCTAATATCAAGGGAAAACACAATGCTCCATAAGCACATTTCTTATTGTTAGCGGCAAAAGAAATACACTTCTTTATATCTTTTGAAGGTGAGTCTCATTTTTCCTCTTTTATTTTATTTTATATTATTGTATAATTTTATTTTATCCTCACTTTTGTTTAATTATATGATTTTTTAAAAAATAATCGGATTTAGCATAATTTTTTGTGTTTGAATTCGGTTATTTTATTTTATTGATTTCGAATTTTTATTCTTATAGATTATTTTTATTCAATATTTCAACTTTTTTATATTTTTTTTCAATTAGTTTAACTTTTAAAAAAGTTGATATATAAATTAGTCGTAGTCGGGATCTCAAATACCGAGTAAAAATCACAATGCTCCATAAACACATTAGAGAGGCAAAATGTTGGAGGGAGAGAAGAAGAGAAATCCACCTTTTGAAATATTTCTTTTTGTTACTATATTTTTTTTATTGTTTTATATATTTTTATTTTGTTCGTCATGGCTTGTCTTCGGATCCTTGTTCCCTTGTGTTTGATTTTCCAATTTTTTTTTTCCTGGCTTTGTATTTGAAAAACCAGAATTGAAATTTATTTTTGTTAAATATTAATAATAATAACCAGAGGGTGCGCTCCATCTTTTGTCTCTCTCTCTCTCCATGACATCATTTTGTCTTGTGATTCAGTTCTTCACGAGGTTGTGTCAGATGGGTTCTTTTACTAAATTATTTATTTATTTTGTTTATCTTATTTCCTTTTCTAACCAATAATTACTGCCCTGAAACCAAACTCTATCATACAAATCTCTAAACCAAGTCTAAATATAAATCATTTCACTTCATTCATTTTGTTTTAAATTTCGGTACAATGGGTTATCACTACTTTTCTGTAATAAATTTTAATATATTTTTATAAAAATCTAGTTATTTTGCAACAAAAAAAGGGCTCTAGATAAATCTTTTATTTTTATATAGTTATTTCTTGTCATAGTTAAACTCTACAAAGTGTCAAGTCCAGTTTTGAATCCCCAACCGAAATAAACATATATATATATAGAATTCTTGAACATTAACGATCTTTTACATCAATATATTTTAAACTTTGATACAAATATTTTTTTGTTGTAATAAGAAATCAGTTTCCTCTATTTTTAGTTATTAACCCTGTGACGATTTTCTTATAACAACGAAATGTTAATCTTTTACCGTCTCAAAACAAAAAATTCTGAAATAAAGAATCCTTGTAGAGGAAATTTTATAATAAGTCCAATCGAATTGCCATCGTTAGATTTAAATTCAAAAAATATTTTATTTATAAATGAGATCCAGAAAATATTAATTTTCAACAATCTCTCTCTCTCTCGAGTTCTTGTCTTTTATTTTTTCTTAACTAAAAACATCCTTTGTTGTCTTCAGTTTCAGTGCCATGAAATTTGTTTCCCTCTCCGTTTCCACATTTATAAAACTTTCTTCTGGGTACTTGTGATTTCTCATCATCATCTCTCTGTATCCAAATCACAAACCTTTCTTCATTCTCTGAAGTCGAAGAGAGGAGGGAGAAGAAAAATGGGCAAAGCAGCGCGATGGTTCAAGGGCTTGTTCGGGATGAAAAAGAGCAAAGACAGAATCTCCGGTGGAGAGAACAGAAACTCCGGCGGAGATTCCGTCAACATTCCGGGGAATATTCTTCCGGCTGTCGACCCAGCTTGGCTGAGAACATACCTCGCGGAGACAGATAAGGAGCAGAGCAAACACGCGATTGCGGTTGGCGCCGCCACCGCCGCAGCGAGGAAAGTTTCAGGCCAAAC
>NW_010965216.1:2495496-2556633 GCF_000463585.1 Tarenaya hassleriana | reverse complement strand
GGGCCCCCCCCGCCCCCGCCGCAGCGGCGGACGCGGCGGTTGCGGCGGCGCAAGCGGCGGTTGCGGTGGTGAGGCTGACGAGCAGCGGAAGAGTCGGCGGTCACGTCGCCGGAGCTGCCGGGACCGGAAGAGAGAGACGGGCTGCAGCGAGAATTCAAACTGTGTTCAGGGGCTATTTGGTAATTTTCATTCCCACTTTGATTGAAAAAAATAATAATTTTTTTACATGGAATTCGATACAAAGATCAGATTTTGCCATGTGGGTTTTGCTTAGATTCGGATTTTAGCTTTGCTTAAGTTATACTCTTGGGGTATGTCTGTAGTTAGCATCAGTTAAAAGTACAGAACTTGGCTTTGTTCTTACATCTTTGATTGACCGTTGTCGCATTCTGACAAAACAAAAAAAAAAGTGCTAATGAAACAGTACATTATATATCTAAATTGATTTTAGACTAAGGTTTTTAAGTGTGTAACCAATTTGAATATAATTTCGGGTTTTCGAAATTTGCAGGCAAGGAAAGCTCTTAGAGCTCTCAAGGGTCTAGTGAAGTTACAAGCATTGGTAAGAGGCTATCTCGTCCGAAAACGTGCGGCTGCAACTCTTCAGAGTATGCAAGCCCTTATCCGAGCTCAAACCTCGGTCCGATCTCAACGCCTCAACCGTTCTCTGAACATCAGAGACTGCAATAACGTGTTTCAGCCCCGACAGTCCATGGTAAGGAACATTAAAACTTGTTGTGATTGGATATGTAACAATTCGAATGTTTCGAAATCTTGAGCATTGATTCTTTGTTTTGTAGGAACGGTTTGATGATTCGAGGAGCGAAATCCACAGCAAGAGGATGTCAATCTCGGTAGAGCAAAACAACAATGCGTATGACGAGAATAGTCCAAAGATCGTGGAGATTGATACGTATAAAACAAGATCAAGATCTAAGCGAGGGAACATACCGCCGATGATGTCCGAATTCGGGGATGATAAAGATTTCGAGTGGAGTTTCCCGTCAGAGAAATGCAAGTTCTCTACCGCTCAGAGCACGCCTCGTTTCTCGTACCCCGGGAATAACAACAGTAACAATAACAATCACCGTTTCTATGGACCGCCGTCCCCAGCTAAGAGCTTATGTGGAGACTCGAGCTACGGAAGTTGCCTAACGCCGAGTTATATGGCGAATACGAAGTCGTTTAAGGCGAAGCTACGGTCTCATAGTGCGCCGAGGCAGCGGCCGGAGAGGAAGAGGCTGTCACTTGATGAGGTTATGGCTGCAAGAAGCAGCGTTAGCAGCGTTAGGATGGTACAACAGCAACAGCAACAGCAACAGCTGCAGCAGCAATGCTCTTCTTGCTCTTACGATTATCAGTTTCATGATGGAATGCATTTAAGGTTCTTCAATTAGGTTAAAAAAAAAACGTTTGGTCTCTTCAGGATCAAACACTACCTTTTATATGAAGAACTTTAGTTTTCTTTTTAATATTTGGGTTCTTTTTTTTTTTGTAAATTTGCTTTGGAAAGAATTGTTATATTTTTGTTTTTATGCTGTTATAAATTTATATTGTATATTTTTCTAAATTTGGAAAAACTTAGACATAATCAAATGCTCCGAATTTTCAATTGAAAGTTAAGAAAACTAAAGTCTATATAAACGTATCTATATGTTCCAACTTATTATATGGATACTCAATCTTAGAACATATTACCCCAAATTAAAATATCATGTAATCGCCTTGAACTCATTCATGTTATATATATATATATATATATATGTGTGTGTGTGTGTATACACTCAATACAAGTTCACCAAAGCGTTGCATATATGTATGTGTGCGTGTGTGTGAAAAATCTAAACCATAAATCACATAAATTTTATAGGTTTGTATAGAAATTTTCCTAAAATTAAGGAGCATTCATGAGTTTCTATATTTACATGCCGATTTTGAAAAAAAAAACAAATTGAATTCGAAGATTTAAAAGATTTATAACAAAAAAATGTTAAAATAATTCAAAGGAAATAAACATGGATGCATTCATTTTGAAAATTGAAACCCCAAGGGTCAGTCAAAGTACATGATGACGTCATCGTTATCCTGGTTTTCAAATTTCTTTCCGTAATGTTCTCGTTTCTAATCATGAAACTTGATTGGTCGAAGGGGAGTGATGTTTGCGTCATCTTATTCCCTATTCTATAATAATAATAATAATAATAAAGATTTTATTTTATAATGATAACGGCTTTTTATGACCAAAATGACATCGTAATCTCCAACAAAAAGATTCCCTCTAACCTTTTAATTGAGCGCGGGTTTAGATTAATTAATTACTCAATCATGGTTAAGTAGTGGTATTAAGCTGCTAGGTCACTAGCATTAGCCCCCCTAAACCCATGTCATAAGCCGACACGTTATACAAATGTATGTATGTATGTATGTATGTATGTATGTATGTATGTATGTATGTATGTATGTATGTATGTATGTATGTATGTATGTATGTATGTATGTATGTGAATGTTAATTATTTCTGGTCTCCAGATTTGGTACAACTCAAGACAAAATTTGAAGTAATATTGTTTAACAGAGAAGTTTTGAATTTGATCAAGCTTACGACGAATCTGTTCTTTGGATAATATTTTTTTTATTTATACTTTCAAAAACTTATTTATTGTTTTTCTTAGAATTTGATATTTGGAACGTTACAGAAAATCAAGAAAATCTTTTTTTGCCAGTCAGGAGTTTCTTAGAAAGCTGGCGGTTTTGATAATTTGGGAGTTGAAATTAACATGTATTACTTTTTTTTTTTAATATCAGAATTTATTTATTTATGAACGAGGCTAAGACACTGTTCATTAGGTACATAATTAGATCCAACACTTTCTGATTACTAATAGTACATTTCCAAATAATAATAATTATTATTGTTATTATTATTATTATACTACCCAGTCAGGCCTATATGAACAATTATTTTATGTATTATTCAAAATTTGTCAGAGGTTCATAAGCATTTTAAAGTCTTCGGCATTATCATTATGCATCTCCATCATTTGTATTTTGTGTACAGACAGAGGGGACAGAAGGGGGGAAATTCACTGTAAATCAGAAATTTAATTTCATTCTAATCAAAGAAATTAGCCCCAAAGAAAACGAAATGAAAATCATTTTTGAAAGATGCGACCAGTAACATTAATCCATAAATTATTCCGGAAAGATGTATGATTATCATATTACACCCAAAATAAAGAATGAAAATAACTTAATAATCGTAGAGAGGAAGAGCAATGGCTCTTTTCCAATAGCTTAAAGTTCAAGCTTGAAAATAAAAACTAAGGATGGGTGTTTCGAATCCAAAAATACGGTATTTTTTGTGAAGTTTTTTTTTTTTTATAAAATCTAATTTTTCAAAATCGACGAAACCGAATTTTTAAAAAACCCAAAAAACCAAAAATTTCTTAAAAAAATCTTTTTTTTTATAATAAAAACTAGAATCAAAACTGACATATTTTTATAAAACTGAAAGAATCGGACTAAACCATATTTCCGACCCAAACCGCGAAAGTCACACCCCTAATAAAAACTATGAAATATAACCCCAAATTCTAAACACTAAACTCCCACATGAGAATCAATCAAACCAACAAATTTTGCATCATATCCAAAGCCTAATTACCAAATCAGACTGATCACACAGGAAAAAATAATTTTCGAAACTCGAAATCTGCAGCTTCCTTCCTTCAGCCACCACAAAGACTGAACCTTCTGCTGATCTTGAACCCGGAATCCGCAGTTTCTTTCCTTCAGACACCGAAAATCTTGATCTTTCATCCATGGCTACAATGGACTAACCACCCAACCCGTGATCGGATTCTTCCTACGAATCCGTGATCTCTTATGAGATCCACTCTGCAACCGATCAAGCACAGAATAGGTTATAGAATCCGGGGTTAGTCCTTGCTGTTTCATTTTCGCGTACAGATCCACAGCTTCTGCAGTTCTCCCGCTCTTTTCGAGACAATCGAGCAAAATATTGTAAGTCACAGTGTTAGGTTGACACCCTTTTGCCAGCATCTCTTCAAACAATATATAAGCCATCTCAACTCTATCGGTTTTCCCGAAGCATTCGATCAAAGTGCTGTATGTGACTACATCCGGGTCAAACCCTTTCTCTTGCATCTCTTTGAATCTCACATGGGCTTCATCCACATCACCGTTCTTCCCCAAACAATTGATCAAAGAGTTGTAAGATACAATGTCGGGCTTACAGTCACTGTTCTCGAGCTCCTCGAAAACTTTGATAGCTTCAATAACTTCTCCAACCCTCCCAAAGCTCGAGATGAGTATATTGTAGGTGAATATGTCAGGAGAGGGGCCATCCTTTTTCATCTTTTCGTAAAGACCTTGAAGATGGGATATCTGCTTTAGCTTGCTAAGAGTCGAGAACACTGTGTTGTACATCATAGTATCGGTTTTTACACCTTTCTCGTGAATCTTGCCCAACAACTCGATGGCTTCCACAGTTTTACCGGCACTGCATAAACTTTCTAGCATCGACATGTAAGAATCCCTATCCCCTTTGACAGGGAAGTTCCACATGTCACAAAATAACCGGTGGGCTTCACCTACATGCCCTAATTTGCTCAGGGTTCTGACCAGGTATGCATATATGCCCTGTGTCATGAACTTTTTTGACATCTCCACGACTTCATCTAACTTGACCAGCTGACCTGTCGCCACTAAAAGGTTCAAAATGATAGTGTAAGTGAACTCATTGGGTCTGCAACCTGTCTCGACCATTTTAGAGAAGACATGGAGAGCTTTGTCAACCATCTTGCCCTTGACAAGAGCATGTATTAGAGTATTAAAACTAATTAAATTAGGAGTAAAGCCCTTGGATATCATTTCATTGAAAAGAGCAAACGATTGATCATACTTCCCAGTGCTCCCCATCATCCTGATCATAATCGTGTATGAGTACTCATCTCGGCAAAGTCTTTTCTTCATATCTTCAAAAACTTGGCAAGCCTGGTCAACCTGCCAAAAGGCTGCACATCAGACAATCAGGATACATGAACTCAACTGATGATGAGAGTTAGCAAGCTATAATAAACAACCTTAAACGCAAAGAATGATCTCTGTCAATACCATTGATGACTTGACGTGATCAACGTGTTTACTAAACCACAGTTCATAAGGCCCCGAACAACCAAAGAATATACTGGTGCCCGTATATGTATGCACACACACATGTACACGAACATATATACACACACACTTTAACACTCAAGTTATTATTATTTTATTTTTTAAAATTCAATCATACCATTTGTCATATCCTGCCTAACTCTCAGATCTATGTTATGACCAAACCAAGTTAGCCAATAAAACCAAAAGCAAAAACTTCATGGGTAGCAGCAGCAAAGAGTAACAACATCAACTTTTTCTCCCACCCTTCACAAAATATTAACAAAATGAAACACATACGAGGACCATTCGCATCGTGGTTAAACAAAAGATTTTCTGCCAGAAAATTATACAAGCTCAAGTCTGGCCGAAGACAGATGAAACAGGACAAGTATAGGATCTTTGCAAAGGAACTACAGGCAGGTAAATTAGGCAAATAACCCTGCAGGATTCAAAACTTCAACCTTTTTAACAGAAGCTTTCTCGAAACTCCACACAACATCTGAGATATTACATCCTATAAAACTATCCATCTCACACTTACAATATGAGTTGCTAACTTGCAACTGTGTCATACTCTTCCGGTGGGCATATATCAATATGAACACTACGGGAACAGCCATAGTATCAACATTTTCAATTGCCGCAGTAGCAAGACAATGAAAAAGCAAACTAATTCATTGGCACAAACATTTCATCCGAGAAACCAAAGTTATGCCAGCAATCGGACACATTTCAGCTTGAACTACAAATTCCAACTACAAAGTAGAGTCAGCGCATCCTGCACCGATAGACGTCTATCTATCATTATGAACTCGAATCAAACAACGAAGCTATTCTCCATTACGAACATACCCAGATTATCACCAGTCACCACACTCGATTGCTACAGTACCGATACAACGAGAAATAAGCAAAACCCACACAAATTTATGCTAAAAGAACGTACCTTTTCATCTTTAACTAAAGAATCCAACACCATGTTATAAGCGAAGACGTCGAGTTTATGCCCTTTCCTTCTGATCTCCGTATACACATCGAACGCTTTTCCTGAATCTCGAGACCGTATGTACGCCTGAAGAAGACATTTGTAAGTGTATGAATTCATCTTCAAGCTCCATTTCTTCACCAAACCCAAGCACATGGCCAAGTCTTCCGTGTTCCCGAAGAACCCAATCAGAATATTGACGATGGAGATCGTCCCGCGCACGCCGTTCTTCTCCATCTGGTCGATGATCGAACGGACGAGATCGAACTTGTCCGGAAGAGTGGACTGGGAGAGGATGAGAATGATGCGAGTATAAAGGAAGGGGTCGTTGTGAGAATTAGGGGAAACATCGGGGCAAAAGTGAAAGAAATCGAGGGCGAGACGCGGGCAATTTAGGGATTTGAGGATCTCGGAGACTTCGGCGGAGGTGAGGGAGAGGGAAACGGAGGAGAGGTAGTCGGAGAGGTCGGAGAAGCTGTCGAATCCGGCGGCGTCAGCGGAGGCGGAGCGGCTGCGGAGGAGGAGGAGGTTGGTGGCGCGGCAGATGAGGTGGCGGCGGGGTATTGGGTAGCCTCGGACGTCGGTGGGGAGGGGCTTCGCGAGAGAGACCTCCGCGGAGAGGGAGCGGCCGGAGGGAGACGATGACGTCACTTTTGCGACGTACTTCGTGGCGAAGCCCCGGCGGTTCCTACCGGCGGCAGAGGCGCTCAGAAGGTGGCGGCGGAGCCTCATGGTTCGCCTGGAAAGCGAGTGTCGACGAGTCGATTGATAGCTTTAGCCTGTCTGATAGTTTTCACACCGATATATTTACATTATATATTTTCCAAGTCCACTTTAAATTAAATTAAATATAAACCAAAATTTTACAGATTGCCCTCCACAATCTTATTCAAATATTTATAAAAGCTTTTCCTCAAAACAAATTATACATGGTGAATTTTTACGGTTCTATTTATTTATTTTTAATTATCATAATTAAAAATAAATTTCAATCTTTTCATTATTCTTTATTTCTATATAATCTCCCTCGTCAATTCACATTTCACATAATCGTGTATTATCCGAGGAGACTAAAAAAAAAGCTTTTCTTTTTCATTTTACAAAAGTCCAAACTACTGTTGATGAAAAAAAAACAAAAAAAACAAAACAAAGAATCTGTCCGTTTTCTGCTTCAAGAGAATATTCTGCTTACGGAATCATAGCTCGGGACATTCATCACTGCAAACCAAAATCAAAACGCAAAAATTGATCTCTTTTTCAACAGATGAAGAAATTATAAGAAGGGTATCTAAGGGATGAGTGAAGTGAATGTTTACCATCTCCATAAGATGCCATCGTCAAAGGCTTTGTGATGATCTTGCCGGTGAACTCTGCAATGTCCTTCAGAGTGAGTTGGTCCACCATCTTCAAGAACCGGTCCACGGGTTTCCTGTCAGATCGACGAAAAACTCGATGGATCGGTCGACTAATCTTAAGCCTGAATTATCCTTCGAGAGATTTCGGAAATGATGATAAGAGGGTTTGTCAGTTTCGAAGAAATTTGCATATACCTCTCCCCATATGTGAGTATCTGCCTGCCTATGTCTTCTGCGGTAATCATCTGCCCGGAAAACGGAAATTTAGTCAATACCCGGTAACCCGATTTTCGAAAGGTTCATAATTTAAGCAGACGGGCGAAAGCTATAGGTACCTGAGATTCGAGATTCATGAGAATGGTAGATTTCGTGGCTGCCTTGGCACGATCAAGATGCTTTTGGTTAACTGCAAGGAGATAAACAGACAAGGAATGCGTATTTTTACATTGGATGAAAACTGTTTGCCTAGCCTAGATTTGAAGAGTTGAACGATTGAAATAAAATAAAGAAATTGCAAACCTTTCCCTCCCGCTACATCTTTCAATTCCTTAGCTGCTACTTCAACAGTTTTTGCGGCAAACTCGGGACTCTGATAACCAAGAATTTGAACACTACTTTGAGCAAAACCTATTAAACCAGCAAACCATTTGATTTGGGCATTTAACCAACAACATGATATTTGCATCATCCACCAGAGAAATCTTAGTTAATCCATGAACGGGAATATCATAGTAAACAACATAAGCATTGCAAATTTGACACAATGGGCAGAGCAGATAAATGATAATGATTAGACCGGCGATAGGTGAACTCACTGAGCAACCATAGATGCCAAACAATCCGGTGTTGTTAAAGATGCTAGTGAATGCAGTGCATGATTGAACCTGCTGATATTCGTTCAAGACACGGAGATCTGTATCAATGAAGAGGAAACAGAGTCCTTATTACCAAATGCTTAACAGATTTTGAGGATTACCAATGAGTAAAAGGGATGGATGCAGAAAGAACATATAGATGGAAAGGGAAAACAATGGAGACCGTTGAACGAACTTACAGAGCCACGAGTGCATTCCTTTACCAGGTCCTCCGGCAGAGAATGAGCCACCGCCTCCCATCAGCATCTAATAGGAATTTAGATTTAAGCCAGTGAATCTTATGTCTGGAATAGCTACTGAACTGAATGACATGCAAAAATAAATTGATTGAAACGTGTGAAAGTTACAAGGCAGGTAAAAGGACACTTTCTTTTTTAATTAAGCACCTGAAGAACAGTCGCGGTCATAGCTTCCTTCTCGCTGTACCAGCCGGGCACTTCAAAAGCAAGGGCAAAATGTGTGGCCTGAGAATAGCAAAACAAAAAACCAAATTGTATTTTGACAAAAATAAAACTTTGAACCCAAACTGATTCATGATGACAGGAAGTGTAATCAGGAATACCCCTCCACCAGTATGTTGACGATAATCTCCACCAACATATTGAGATTTTGGCTCCTGTGGGCGGGCTACTTTAGGAAGGTCGGAAAGCAATGGCTCAGCTACTCGCAAAAGTTCCTCATGATCAACTCCACTTGCTGCCAGTACCATTCGTGCAGCAGTGAAATTCTCCTGGAATTCTCAGACCAAATCAAAAAGGGGAGCACGATAAACTAATCAAAGCAAATAATCCCTAATCACAAAGAATAAATAAATCGCAAAGTTTCATGTGCATATGGTTTTTAAAAACTATTGCAATCTTACAGCAACAAAGTCCTCCAAGACATCCCCAGTTAGTCTGTCCAATGCAGACTCAGGTGCGTAAAGTGGATTTGCCAATGCACCGGCATAACCAGCAGAATGAACTGCCTCCGTGAGAAAGCCCATAGGGTTCTTGGAAAGTTCCCCAATCTCCAATTTCACCTTTCGAAGCTGCAAAAAAAGTGTATAGAAGGATAAGCCCCAAATCGCTTCTCTTCGATTTGTGTGAATACCAGAATTACAAAATAGCACACAAGAAAAAGAGATTACCTCCTCATTCACTTCCCAATCCAAGAAAGCAGGGTTCCTCACACTGTCAATAAGCACTTCCACCATTTCAGGAACATATGTTTTTAAAGCATCAATAGTAAATCCCATCTGCTCCCGAGATGCAGAAGCACAAGTGTGGCCTCCAATAGCCTCTACCTCCCTTACGAGACGCAGATGGCTTCTGTTCAACGTGCTCTTGAAAGCCATCCTTTCAAGTAAGTGTGTGGCTCCATGGGAATAAGGTGTCTCATAAATAGAACCACAATCAACGTATAAACCAATAAAGGCTGCCGGATTCTGACAAAAACACAGACCCAAAACACTCAATGCTTTGCACTCTAATCTTTTCATAGAGAAATCAAGATACCAGAAACTCACGGGTGATGCCTCCGAGGCTAGTTTAAGCCCGTTTGGAAGAGTAGTGACTTTAATTTTGCTCGGCTCGACATGGTCGGCAAGAGGTGGTGGAATGGAGACACCCTTCAGCGGCATGTTGATAGAATAGTGTAAGGATAATACTGATTTGTATTAAGGAAAGCAAAAGAAACAAACCCGGATTAGAGAGGAACACCACTCTCTTCTCCCCACCAAGGTCTAGAGAGGAACACCACTCTCTATTAACCTCCCCAATCACAGTATTCTTAAGATTTCAGATACCCTTACCACAAGCAAAGGAGATAGTTATATAGCCATCTCAGTAACACGCTAAGGAGATGACCTACAAACCTATATAAGTAGCCATATATATCTATAGCCTATAGGTAATTAATAACCACCAGCAGCCGTACTACACGCCCATGTTTTGTTGCTTCCATATTCTCTACAACACGTCCCTCTCTTCAGCATCCTTTCCAAGTTTTCTCTCTCCCGATTAATATCTTCCCCTTCTGCCCTTCTCTTCCTCAATGTTTTCCTCACCAACAGTCGAAATGGCTTATCACATGTCCATTGAAGGAAGCGAGCGAGATGTTTCGCCAGTCAACCAGCTGAAAAAGCCCCCTGAAGAAGAACTCGTAGCTACGGCACTCGAACTTGCATAACGTGCTGCTCGCAAATTGCGGTGTAAACAACCCTATAAAACATGAAATCCAGCCACCATAACAGAACTGAAGGGTTTTTGTCTCACTCAAAGGCAAGCCAGCTAGACAATAGAATTAACGAACCGGCATCGAAGCCGTGATCACTGACTGAAACCCCCAAAAAAAAATGACAAACTTGAAACTAAAACGCAATTGATTCAGTATAGCCATTTTCCTTAATCGGCATGGGCAATGAACCGTTTTCATCCCCGATTCAACCAAAAAGTAGAAATGCGGGAAAGTGAAGCATGATCCGAAAAATCTAAATCCATGGATTCATAAGCAAAGATTACAAAACAATACCTTTAGAACAGAAATCATTTCAAACCCCAAAAACACGAATAAACAGTGCAATAACAAGCTAGCAGACAAAATCGTTCTACCCCGACAAATAAGAACAGAAAATCAAATCCGATACAAGTAGACACTGACCTTGAGAACCCTGGATCGTAAAGCTGCCGTGCGGTACATGGCGACAACAGCGAAATCCTAGACCGGAGGTGTGATGAAGGATTGATTTTGGAGGGGACAACGGAGAGAGGCTGAGGCTGCTGAAGAAGAGACCTTTGCCTTTTCGGCTTTTTGTTTTCTTTGCTCTGTTTATTATCCAATGGGCCAGTATCGTATAATGAGCCGGGATCATGTATGGGCCTGGCCCATTTCAAACATTCATAAAAAGAAAAAGATGAAAAGCCCATGGATTATTTTAAGCAAAAAGTTTTGCGATAAATTCATGAAATATCAACCTCCAATACGCAAACTCCAAAAAAACTATACGTTAAATAATAAAGGACTAATCACATAAAAATACCCGAACTTTTACAAAAATCCCAAATAAATATCCGAACTATAAAATTATCATATAAATATCTGAACTTTTCAAAACTCTCACATAAATACCCAGACTTTTAAATTTTTTTCAAATCAAACAAACGCAACTGCTGACTCAGCACAAAAAACTGTTGACTCAGCAAAAAATTGATGACTCATCATTCAAAATATTACTAAATATCCAAACATTCATCTACATATATTTAAATTAATATATGCATATAAATTCATATATATATATATATATACAAATATATATATAAATATATATATATATATATATTAAAATAAAATTATTTATAATTAATAAAACACATATACACATAACTACAATATAAAGTTGAGTGCCAATTCAGTGATTTCTCCTACAATTATTGGAGCCTCCTCAGGTGGAGCGTGTAGCTTGACATCCTCAGAAAAGATTTCCACCTGCAACTCACAGTGTTTGCATCGATGGTCGACGAAAAATGTCACATCGCACCTGAAAAACATGCTGCGCTTGTGCTCGTCTTTCTTCTCCAAATCGGTCAGTTGGTGAAAAGAAGACCATCTGTCTATCCCACTTTGCTCCTGCGAACTCGGCTTCGCGATGCTCCCTTGTGCATGGCTCGGTGTATTGCGAGCGTCCTTTGATCGGGGTTTTGGAGACCACTGCGACGCCACCATTGGTATGGTAACCGTGCGAATGGGTTGGCTTGAATACTCCTGACGCGATCGACAGAACTTGCTCTCCTCCCATCTCCAGGTGGGTACATCAGACTGTCGTCTAGTCTCATCGCCAGAGCAATGAAATTTTTTAGACCTTGAGACCGCATCACGTCGATTACATCCCGAAATTCCTGAGTGTAGATCCCCAAATCGCTCAAAAACTCGTATTCTAAAATCATCCCAGACTCGCAAAGGAAGACGACTTTGCCAGTTGTACCCCATTAGAGCCCTGTCATCCATACTCATGGATGCCAGACGCCACTTTTCATTGTTGGTACTACCACCCAACTGGAAATACAGTTCTGCTCTGGCCAGCCCATCTGAGACGCCAAAACCATTAAACCTCGATATCGCTACCTTTTTCAGGTGTGTGTCGTCGTTATAGAAAAACTTGTCCGGTGGAATGTTCTTCTCGGTTTCTATCAATAACGAAGCATGTACATGTACCTCGCTAGACGATTTCTGCCGAACAAACGAATCTGGAAGTAGATTTTCCACATCCCCTTTATCGTCACCTTCAACCAACAGCACCTGAAGTTCCGGCTTCCTGTGGCGTTTACCCGAAAAATATTTGTCTGTACATTGAAAGCATACTCCCCTTTTTCTCTGATCCTTCGTTTTCGAATCTGATATCCGGCAAAGCCCCAGCTTTTGTGTTGGTAAACTAGCATCACAACTTGCAGATTGGGACACTCTTGATGGGGAAGAACATGGATCCGTATGACGGTGACGATAACCTATTCGCTGCGAACAGGTGAAACTCCCTTTAGGCAAAGTCTCTCTACGGAAGAGATTTGGTGAAGAAGATGGATGAGCAAATTGGGCCTGTCTAGGTTTGGGCCCCATGGGTACCACACCGAAGGAGCTGTGCTCCAAACACAATGCCAGAGCAATTGTGCTCTCCTTTTTCAGCCCCACTACCAAATCCGGAAACAAAATTTCCAATTCCTGCATCTCTCCATTATCAAAATATGCAATTAGGTTTTCGGTAAACGGGTTACCGTCTTGTTTGCGCTTCTTCCTCTGAGTACCACCTGGGTCATCTAAATCATAGTCGCAGCCACCAACATCGCCAGAATCATTGTCCATCGTTGCCATCTCTATAACGACATCTTGGTTTCGAGATGTTCGGCGACCTTTTCTATCGACTTCAAATGTCGGCTCCTCATTCTGTTGATGCCAAGGATAACGACAGAACGAACGCTTCCATCGATTCTCCTCCAGCAACGCGTCGATGTGTCGACCAAACGTCATTAGTGCCCCCTTGTCCACAACGTCTGCTTTGTTTGTCACCGAAGCCTTCATCTCTTGCAGCGATTGCTTGACCGTCACCTCGGTCGCTGATATCGGCTCGCCACTACGAACCTGTTGCCGATCTCGCACCTCATCAAGGTCATGCACCATCAGAAACTGCTCCATCGGAAACGATGACTCGAGATCTTGATCCGGTTGCAAATCTGCCAGCGGTTCGGCATGATCATCAACCATCGGTGATAAGCTTGAGATTATCTCTACACCATCGATCTGCATCGCTGAATCAGATGTCAGAGTCTCTTCCTCTGCTTTGTGCTTCACCAAAGTCGCTTCGGACTCCACCGAAACCGTGGGCTCGCCTGCGTCGCTTGGTGACTGTTCCACCGAAACCTCGATACCCCACCTCGCACACAATCTATAAAGCATTTTCTCCGCTCTGCAGAAGGACTCATGAATATCTGACATTGACGTTACTGGATCCATTTGCTCTGATACCAAGAATAGTGTAAGGATAATACTGATTTGTATTAAGGAAAGCAAAAGAAACAAACCCGGATTAGAGAGGAACACCACTCTCTTCTCCCCACCAAGGTCTAGAGAGGAACACCACTCTCTATTAACCTCCCCAATCACAGTATTCTTAAGATTTCAGATACCCTTACCACAAGCAAAGGAGATAGTTATATAGCCATCTCAGTAACACGCTAAGGAGATGACCTACAAACCTATATAAGTAGCCATATATATCTATAGCCTATAGGTAATTAATAACCACCAGCAGCCGTACTACACGCCCATGTTTTGTTGCTTCCATATTCTCTACAACACGTCCCTCTCTTCAGCATCCTTTCCAAGTTTTCTCTCTCCCGATTAATATCTTCCCCTTCTGCCCTTCTCTTCCTCAATGTTTTCCTCACCAACAGTCGAAATGGCTTATCACATGTCCATTGAAGGAAGCGAGCGAGATGTTTCGCCAGTCAACCAGCTGAAAAAGCCCCCTGAAGAAGAACTCGTAGCTACGGCACTCGAACTTGCATAACGTGCTGCTCGCAAATTGCGGTGTAAACAACCCTATAAAACATGAAATCCAGCCACCATAACAGAACTGAAGGGTTTTTGTCTCACTCAAAGGCAAGCCAGCTAGACAATAGAATTAACGAACCGGCATCGAAGCCGTGATCACTGACTGAAACCCCCAAAAAAAAATGACAAACTTGAAACTAAAACGCAATTGATTCAGTATAGCCATTTTCCTTAATCGGCATGGGCAATGAACCGTTTTCATCCCCGATTCAACCAAAAAGTAGAAATGCGGGAAAGTGAAGCATGATCCGAAAAATCTAAATCCATGGATTCATAAGCAAAGATTACAAAACAATACCTTTAGAACAGAAATCATTTCAAACCCCAAAAACACGAATAAACAGTGCAATAACAAGCTAGCAGACAAAATCGTTCTACCCCGACAAATAAGAACAGAAAATCAAATCCGATACAAGTAGACACTGACCTTGAGAACCCTGGATCGTAAAGCTGCCGTGCGGTACATGGCGACAACAGCGAAATCCTAGACCGGAGGTGTGATGAAGGATTGATTTTGGAGGGGACAACGGAGAGAGGCTGAGGCTGCTGAAGAAGAGACCTTTGCCTTTTCGGCTTTTTGTTTTCTTTGCTCTGTTTATTATCCAATGGGCCAGTATCGTATAATGAGCCGGGATCATGTATGGGCCTGGCCCATTTCAAACATTCATAAAAAGAAAAAGATGAAAAGCCCATGGATTATTTTAAGCAAAAAGTTTTGCGATAAATTCATGAAATATCAACCTCCAATACGCAAACTCCAAAAAAACTATACGTTAAATAATAAAGGACTAATCACATAAAAATACCCGAACTTTTACAAAAATCCCAAATAAATATCCGAACTATAAAATTATCATATAAATATCTGAACTTTTCAAAACTCTCACATAAATACCCAGACTTTTAAATTTTTTTCAAATCAAACAAACGCAACTGCTGACTCAGCACAAAAAACTGTTGACTCAGCAAAAAATTGATGACTCATCATTCAAAATATTACTAAATATCCAAACATTCATCTACATATATTTAAATTAATATATGCATATAAATTCATATATATATATATATATACAAATATATATATAAATATATATATATATATATATTAAAATAAAATTATTTATAATTAATAAAACACATATACACATAACTACAATATATATATATATATATATCATTACTAATGCATATATATTACAATAAAAATAATTATAATTAAATTTATTATTAAAAATAATAATAATGTATAACAATAATTATAATTAAATATATATATTATGTATATATATTACTAAAAATAAAAATAATAATAATGCATTATTATAATATATATACATAATATATATATTTAATTATAATTATTTTTATGCATTATTATTATTTTTAATAATAAATTTAATTATAATTATTTTTATTGTAATATATATGCATTAATAATGATATATATATATATATTATAGTTATATGTATATGTGTTTTATTAATTATAAATAATTTTATTTTTAATATATATATATATATTTGTATATATATATGTGAATTTATATGTATATATTAATTTAAATATATGTAGATGAATATTTAGATATTTAATAATATTTTTGAAAGCTGAGTGAGCAGTTTTTTGCTGAGTCAGCAGTTTTTTTGCTGAGTCAGCAGTCGCGTTTGTTTGATTTGGAAAAAATTTAAAAATTTGGGTATTTATGTGTGAGTTTTGAAAAGTTCAGGCATTTATATGATAATTTTATAGTTCGGGTATTTATTTGGGATTTTTGTAAAAGTTCCGGTATTTTTATGCGATTATCCCAATAATAAATAATTGTGTAGTTTTGTAGTCTTTATAAAATTAATTATATGATTTTAAGTTCGTGTATTTTTCAAAAATTTTAAAATTGATAAGCTAGCTTAAGAATTGAGAATTAATAATAAAATAACTTGTATTTGTTTTCATGAAAACGGAAATAATTGAAGTGTTACTCATCACCTCACCTCACATCACAATTTAAATCTATTCCTAAAATCCACCAAACAAGTAACAACAACAACTACTACTACTACTACTACTAATAATAATAATAATAATAATAATAATAATAATAATAATAATAATAATAATAAAGTTTGCAAGAGAATTAATTGTCTTAAATTAATAATTTGACTATTCACATGTTTACATAAATAATAAAATTACGTCACAATATCCAATTAATTGTCTTAAATTATTTTTATATAATAGATTTAATATGTTGTGACTTTGAGTTTTGAATAATAGATAGAAAAACCAATAAAACAAAACTACAACATAATTATGAATTTATTGATTGCATTCCAAGAATAAATGTGAATTTAGTGTAGTTGAGTTTCCGAATCCTATGCATATCCATTGAATGCATTCCATATGTTAATTCAATCCAACTTTATAAGAAATTCAAGAATAAGTGTGAAAACAAACGCTATTACCCAGGAATTTAGATTCGTTCTTCTCTTTTGTTCACACATACACACAATAAAACAAAACTACACCATAACTGCGAATTTAAAACCCAAGATTGAGTGGTTTAAATAATTATTAAAAGAGTTCCCTCCCAACTTATGTTTGAATCTCTATTTAGAGAGAACATTCACGTGTGTTTTCCCGATTATCTTAGAGATTTCGTTAGGTCAAAGTCATGGACGGACTATATTGATATGTGTGGAGTGGGGCATATGTCCCCATTGGTGAGATTAAAATTTTATTATTTCTTCATAAATTTCATCATATTTTAATCAAAGTTTATAAATGCCCCCATAAAAAATTGTGTTTAACACATGTAAAATTAATTTTGTCCCCCAGTTAAAAGTTTTGCTAGGTAATTTTGCCCCCAATTATAAGATTTGTCTATGTCCGCTGCTGCTGGTCAAAGGTCCATTCAATTTTCGAATTATCAAAAAAATATATATATAAATTTAGAAACACTCGTTGAGATATGAATCTGCTTCTCGATTTATTCAACAAAACTGCACTTGCGCAGAATCACAAATGTTTGAAATGGGTCTTCTGCAGTCTTGGACAAGTATGCTAAAAGTCTCTCGTTGAAACCGACGCTCTCAAAGTCTCTTGGTGTATCAGCGGATTCCACTTGATGAAACGCTGGCAGCAGATTAGTCCTCAGGTCGTTACGGTTTTTGTCACGAGGATTGAGGGGTATTTTGGTCATTTACCTAGGGATCGGTTTGTTATAAAACCGGATGGATATCGTGAAGATAACCGGATTCAATTTCCGCCGCTGGAGCTCGAGTTTGAGCATGTAACATTGAGATAGGATTCAGAAGATCGGCCTGAAACGTACGGATCCTCACATTGAGACCGGGAACTCGTAATTCTCCATGCCATTTTCTTGCTTTGGTTCATAACTGGTTTAAGTGCAGAATTCACCAGATTTCGGTTTATGCCATAACAATAAACACAGCAGAACCAAAGCAAGGGACACAAAACTTATTCAAACATGAACAACAAGACACAAACTTATTCAAACATTGAACGACATAACCAAACTTATTCAAACATGAAACAACAAAGCGACAGAACCAAGATATTCGATTGAACTGCTCTGAGGTTATTTGGCAGGAGTCAATGGAGTGGTCGCCAGTGCAAAATACGCTCCGAGAGAGTGAACAACATCTCCGACGCTTCCGTGGAACCCCACGAGCCTTCCGCCTTTGCCATCGAGTTCGAACTTTGTACCAGCAGCAACTCCGAACTGGTCAGAGGTTCTTCCTTGAGATGTCTTGAAGATAAGAGCCGTGATAACCTCGACCGGATATCCATAGATTTTGTCATGGTATCCCTCTATCGATGTGATATATTCGCCTGGCTTAAGCTCAAACTGCATAACATTTTCGACCACGAAAAGACGGGTCATTACCGATTCAAGAAATCTGATCAAAACTGAAACGGTCACGGCAATAGATGAATACCATTTCGGCCCCGAGCAGCGACTTCTTCCCGTGGTCACGTGTTTCCAATTTTCCGCCCTTCTCGTACTCGAACTTGACGTAGGACACGCTAGATTCGCCTTGCCCGACATACACTTTCGTTACACTATCGTAAGCTCCATCGTCAAATGCAGTGTTTCCTTTGCCACCTTGTGCTTCCAGTTTATTGACAGGTGTGGAGGGAGCTGCTACAAAGTAAGCTCCGAGTGAATTGAGATATTTATCAGAAAATCCATGGAATCCGACAATCTTCTTGCCCTTGACCTCGAGCGTGAACTCAGTTCCCTCTCCGTATCCGAAGACATTAGACTCTTTCTTGTCGGTCTTGAATCGAAAACCCTGAATGACGCCATCCTCGTGGTAACCCACGACTGATACGAGATGTTCATTCGGATGGTCGATCTCAAACTATGGATGTTTAAAACGAAAAAAGAGATTAGAGCAACGATAATCATTGAAGAAGTATGAAAGTGTAATGTTAAAAAGTATATACCGGCGGTTCTGGTGTAGATGCTCCGTCAGTGCTGCCATGGAGCGGTGAATCTTTCAGCTGTCCGTCCTTATCGTAATCGAATTTGACGTAATAGACACCTCTCCGACCAACCCCGACGGCGATCTTCCTCACGCCGTCGTGGTCTGCTCCGTCGTCCCATTCGTTGCCTCCTTTCCCTCCTTGTGCTTCCACCTTCTCCGGACCAGAACTTCCACCGGACCCACCGGACCCACCGGATCCAGATCCACCGGAGCCACCAGTGCCGCCGGAGCCAGACCCACCGGAGCCACCAGTGCCGCCGGATCCTTCAGATCCACCTGATCCGGAGCCACCGCCCGTGCCGCCGGAGCCACTACCGGATCCGCCGGAGGAGACAATGGGTCCGAAGTGACCGTCGATGGAGTTGAGGACATCGCCGCTAGTTCCATTGAAACCGACAATCTGCGTGCCGCTGGGTGAGTTAATGGAAAACTGGTTCCTGGTTTTGTTTCCATACGGACCTAGTGTTCTTTGGTTCGTCTTGAACGTTAACGCCGTTATAACTTCTTCCCCGTTCTGTCTGGTCGTGTAATAACCGGTCAACTCCGTTATGTACTCGTCCGGTTTCAACGTGAACTGCAAAATCCCCCCATTTCAAACAAAAAAAATTAATATCATGTTGGACAAGTAGAATAGCTTTCGCTACTAATCAACTAACCCCATCGGATTTGCCTCCGACACTGCCCCGTCTCTGTGACTTGACGGCGTTACCGTTGCTGTCGTATTCAAACTCGACGGACTTGATGACGTCATCATACGTAATCTGCGCTTGCTTCACCTTCGTGTGTTTTCCGTCATCCCAAGACATCTTTTTACCGCAGTGGATGTATATTTACCCTATATAATGACAAATTTTATTGTTTTTTATTACACCTTTCTTTTTTTCCTTCTTTCTTTTTTTTTTATTATAATTTGAGATTAAATATAATATGCATGTATTTATACGAATTTCCTCCGAAATAATATTGTTTCACTGATTTTGGTTTACCTTGATTGGGCCAAGATAAAGGCAAACACTCCACAAGCGAAGAAAATATTATTCTCTTTTAAAAAAAATACACTATGTGATCCAAATATTTGACATTTTGGATAAATATTTTTAGATTTAGAATTTTTTTTTAATAAAGATTATAATAATGATTTTTAAAAAAAAATACTGTTTCTATTAGAGAAAAATGCTTAAAAAACCATAAGATTTTTTTCTTCTAAAATAGAAAAATAGTAATTAGATTGAAATAAATTTAAACAAAACTTGATATCTGTTTAGTGGATTACACATATACCTATTAAAAGGAGAAGAAAAAAACAAAGCGCGTATATATATATATAATATGTGTGTGTATAGAGAGAGAGAGAGATTACCTTAGTTAGGCCTTGGGAAGGAGAGAGGTGGAGCGGTGAGCAATGATACTATAATTCAATGATATATATATATATAGGCCTTCTTGGGCTTCAAATCATTATTGACATCATCATCATTTTTATTCAATTATTCGTGCACCACATGGCACATATATTATTCTTATAATAATAAATATTATTTTTTTCTGTCAATTATTTATACAAGTTTCCCTTATTATTCAATTTTAAACCTAACATTATCATAAATGAACGTGATTTCCTAAGATCTCTCCGCCATTGACCTCTTTTAAATTAAGTTTCCCGAATCATATTTTATTTTTCCACCACCAAGATCATCATTAATGTATTAATAGTTTTAGAAGCTTCCCTCAAATTGATTATTAGGTTGTTACCAGCGCAGTTGCCTTTTCTTGTGCATACTCGTACTTATTGCAAAAAATTTATTTGATGATAAGTAAATTTTCGTATGATTGTTTCATTTTTTATGGGCTTAATATATGTATATATATATATATATGTGTGTGTGTGTGTGAATTGAAGTTTTTTTTTATAGTTTATTTCATTGTTGGTACTGACGAAACATGTGGGTTTTGGTCATATTTTACAAGATTCGAAGTGATTTTGTAGAAATTTTCAATCATGAAATAGATATATATTTAAATAAAAAAAATGGTTTACTTTTAGCAAAAAGAAAAAGGTCTAGAAAAAAGAAAAAGAAGAAAGATAGAGATAGTAATTATTTGATATATGCATCGGTCCAAACGACGTGATCCAATAGATATTAATAATCAATGAAGTGGCATCTCGTGGATCTCGTTATCTTATAATTTATAATTTCTCAAATTTTGTCGTAGCCTACGACGAGTTCTTCATTTCTATGAGCTCACTATGAGAACAAAAAAAAAAAAAAAAACACGATCCTGTTTTTTTTTAAGAAAAAAATATTGGAAATGTAATTTTTTTTTTAAACCCAATTTGTTGGTCGCACGTTAACACTTTTATTTAATCCGTTTTTTTATATTTGATAGGAAATTAAACTCTCAAAATTATTTTAAATGTGTTTTCTTTTTTTTTTATTATTTTCCAGCTGGGATGGGTTATATTATATCGACCCGCAGAGAAAAACAGGTAGCCCATATGGGCCTTATACAAACAACACTTGGGCCCAAAAGAAACAACTCCTAAACTGGACATCTGGGCCTCAACGACGACGATCATATTCCTGACGACTGCAAAATGACGTTTATACCCCCGAGTACCCGAGTGTTTTTGAGGTTGATAACATGATACAAAACAATTCGAATCAACAAAAATTTCTTCTGTCTTTTTGGGTTTGGTTTTCAGCCGTAGCTTACGAAAAATGGATTTCGCGGGTTTCGACATCCATAAGAGACCGTCAGTTGTGGATGCCCGAGTCACCGAGGCCAAAACACTTCAACCATAAACCCGTGGGAACGAGGCCTAGAATGAATACTCTAGAAAACTCGGATATACAATTATTGAGAAATATGAAGAGTTGTAAAGATTTTATTGATTATGGAATTCTATTCCTAATAGGATTCGAATCCATGCCAACCCTGTAAATTTTATCTCGGATCAATGAAATAAGCGATCACGGGGGTTTGGATTTCGTAACGGAATGTTGATGTTAACGGAGAATTCGTCGGAATCGGAGTATTGTGGGATCCATGCTGAACACATTAGAATAAGACTGAAGAGAGGGGAGTGTGTATGGTGAGAGTAGAACACATTGAGCTGAGCTCCTTTTTATTGGAAATGGACGAACATCACATGACCACGACATCACGAAGAAAAAACACTTGAAAAAAGACATTGTTACAGAGCAGGAAGAACACAACCACTTTATCAAACTCTGACCAATCCATTTTTGTTTTGTTTTTTTTTTTTTTTGAAAATGGAAGAGGGTTTCTCCTCACTTATGAGATTGGAGCGACATGGACTCCGACCTGATGGATCACATCGCCAGCTTTTCCATGGAACCCTACGATTTTGTTGTCTTTCTCCTCGAACACGAACTTCTCGCCAGCTTCTATTCCGTACGGCTGAGACGTTTGCTTGTTCGTCTTGAACTTCAGCATCGTCACCACTTCTGCCGGGCTTCCAAACACTTTGTCGTATGTTCCCTCCACCGATGTTATGTATTCGTTCGGATGGTCAACTTCAAACTGCATCAAACAAAAAAAAATCAGGGTGATTCAAGAACAAGAAAACCCTAATCAGTAACATCAAGAATTCAAGAACAAGAAAACCCTAAGCAAAGCAGGAATTCAAGAACAAAAAACCCTAATCAGTATAGATCAATAACTACAGTTTTATGAACTTACATTCTCTGTTCCAAGCAGAGTCTTCTTCCCACGGTCATCTCCGACAACGGTTTCGGTGCCATTGGCGTACACAAACTTGACAAACGATATCCCGATATCGCCTTGTCCCACGAGAACCTTCTTCACGCCGTCATAAACGCCGTCGTCCCACTCACTCCCTGCATCACCACCTTTCGCTTGCAGTTTCTTGGCGGGAGTCAGTGGAGTGCTCGACTGAACGAAATAAGCTCCGAGACCATGAACAACGTCGCTTGCATGTCCATGAAACCCTAGAAGTTTTCCACCTTTGCCATCGAGTTTGAATTCCGTACCAGCAACAATCCCGTACGGCTGAGAGATTCTCCCCTTTGACGTTTCGAAGGTAAGAGATGTAATGACTTCACTGTCGCTGCCAAAGACTTTGTCATAGCTACCCTTCACCGATGTGATATACTCATCTGGATATTCGACCGCAAACTGCAACAAAAAAGAACAAAATTCGAGATTGATTTGGTTAACTATTCCACGTACTTAGACGTTAATTTAAGATATAGAACCTATAGAGGGTGGATAAAATACCTCCTCGGTTCCGAGCAATGTCTTCTCCCCGTGCTCACGTGTTTCAGAGTTTCCGCTCTTTTCATACTCGAACTTGACGTAAGAAACACCGATATCGCCTTGTCCGATGTACACTTTCTTCACACCGTCGAAAGCTCCATCGTCGAATATTGTCCCTCCATTGCCACCTTGAGCTTCCAACTTGACGGGAGGAGGCGTGATGGGTATCACCGACGATGATGACGCGGCAAAGTAAGCTCCGACGGAGTTGAGAGTCGTGTCGGCGTATCCGTGGAACCCGACGACCTTCTGACCATCCACTGCAAGTGAAAATTTAGTACCCTCCTCGTATCCGAACAGCTCAGAAGTAGTCTTCTTGTTGGTTTGGAATTGAAGGGCTTGAATGACTCCATCTTCATCGTAGTAACCCTCCACCGATACGACATAGTCATCTGGGTCAGTGACCTCGAACTGCATAGATTGGTGTGGAACGAGTAAAACAACACATTGGTCAACTCAAAAAGGATATAATTTGCATTTGTATATATACAACAAAATATGTATAGGATTTCAGTTGGGTTAAATTCGGGTTCAATTAATTTAATTTTAGAAAAGCTATAATCATATAGTTTTTATATCAATTTTGGTTCGATTTGATTCTATTTTGATTCAAACTCTGTTCCAATTCTTTTTATTTATTAAAATACCCATTTGTAAAAAAATTATGATTTTTTTTTATTTTTGTATTTGGCTTGGATTCAAGTTTAGAAAAATCATAACATTCGATCTTCATATCGAATTTAACTCGGTTATAATTATACCGATCGATTATTTGTTTATAATCAAAATTTGTTTTTTTGATAAATCGTTATAATCAAATTGGTCACTCCTATATATATATATATATGAACATATAGTTGGTATTTGGTCAACGTACTCAAATTGTATATATATATATAATATGTGTGTATATATGTGATATACGAAAAAGATAGATTAAATTAATTATGTAACGACAAGAATAACATTATATTCTTATGTACCGTTTTGTTGGGAGTGGAACCATCGTTGAGGCCGTGGACCGCACCTTCAACAAGTTGTCCGGACTTTTCGTAGTCGAACTTGACGAAGTCGATGCCTTTACGACCAACTCGCAGGCTGATCTTTTTCACACGGTCGTGGCCATCTTTATCATCCCATGCTTCCCCTTTCTTTCCCCCTTGCGCTTCCAATTTTTGCGACATTTTCCAAGTCTTGAATCTTTAAGAAATCCTAATAAAGTCAAAACTATATGTTTTCGGTATTACTTGTATTTATATGTTGATATAAAAATGACCAACTTGGACCCCGGTAGCTTAGCTTATATGGGCGCACAATTAAATTTGACAAATATCTATCGATATTAATTATCATCGATTCCATTTTTTTTATTTATAACCGATCATCTCAACGTTTAGACTAATTTCGAGTCATAGACTGTCAATAGGATATTTGGAATATATGTCACCCTTTGCCAAATTTAAAGTTCAAATTCCGGACGGACACACCTGTTTCACTCGTTGAACTAATTAAGTTTGGATATATCATCGTTTAGATTTTTTCATAATATAACTTACTAACTCACTTCTGTTAAAGAAGACACACATGAGAGCGGTCACACATGACACAACCACTCCCTCCTTTAGGGACCTCCAAAAGGGGAGAGCTTCGCATGTGCTGCCTTTGCTATCCATTATGCAACTACCGAGCGCTCTCTTTCTTATCCTAACTTTATTTTATTTTTGTTACATCTTTATAAATTTTTATTTCACATAAAAGTCCATGCAAGGCAAGGCGCTCCCCCGATTATACAATTCACATACATTTCACATAAACTAAAATAACATGGGTCACGTAAGTTGTAGTACGTGGTAAAGAATTATTACATTCATCAAGCTTAATATATCTTCTCATGAAGTATCTCATACGTTGGGGGGAGAGATAGAGAGATGGGCTTCACGAATCAACGAAGCCCAAAGAATACGGGCCAATAGTTAAAGCGTCCAAACACGTCCTGAAAAGCCAAGGCCCTTTTATTCAATAACTATATGCTTAAACTTGTGGCTTTTGTAAATTTGGCATATTGGGCTCCCATCTTAAAATCTTCCGTGGATTAATCGTACCAACAATATGGCCTAAACTTATGGCTTTTGTAAATTTGGCACAAGCGTTTCAAGGCAAATCATGTGGAAAATAAGAATTTATAAGATCGATCCCAATAAACTTGGTATTAAAACGATGTTTGTTAAAGTGGGAAAATGAATATATGATTGGAGTAAAATAAGATTAGAGATATGATGGAGAATAATAATGGATACAATATCATTATACCAAATATTGTGTATCTGATTTGTTTCCATTGTGTCTATATTTCCTTTTTATTCTATTTCTTAATTTTCCTATAAATATGTAGTTCATTTTCATTATAATGTAACCAGAAGAAGAAGAGATGTAGCAATAAAAGTAATTTCGTTTCTTTCTATTTGTCTTATTTTATTTCCGCATTTTATTTTTCAATATGGTATCAGAGCAGCGTTGCGATCTGAACTATATGTTTCTCTTTTTCTAATTTTCTAATCTCTTCTTTCTTTTGCATTTTGGATGTTCATATATCCAAATCGTTCAAAGGGAGAGTAAAAAAAACCAGATTCAAACGATGTGCTATGACAAAAAGAAGTCAAAGCTAAAAACTCTAAGATCAAGCAAGATGCTATGACAAAAAGAGTTAAAGCTAGAACTTTAAAGTCAAGCGAAGTGATTTGAAAGAGGTTAATACTCTCTAAATGAATGAAATTTGGTTTCTATGGATTGTTCTAATAACAGTGAAGTTTTTCATCATTTTGTTGTATCTTCAAGATTGATTTTTGAATTCTTTCAAAATCAATCTTGAGGGGAATGTTGAAATAGAAACAAAATATGGAGATTTGATATGATTGATAACAATTAAAGGCATAATATCGATTAAGAATAAAATATATATCGTGATAATTATATTTTGCCTTATTTGTTTCTTTTGTATCTTTATTTCCTTGTTTCTTTCAATAATTTTTTCTATAAATGTATGGATTATTTTCATTGTAATGTAATAAGAAGAAAAGATGTAGCAATAAAAGTGTTTCCGTTCTTTTATATTTTGTTCTTTCTTTCTAATTTAATTTCCGCATTTTATTTTTCAATATGGTATCAGAGCACCAAGGTCCTTGGACCCCTCTGTGATTTTTCTTTTCTTTTCGTTTCCGCTGTTAAATCTCCATCACAATAATGGAGTTTTATATGCCAAAGAGGGATTCAAAAATCCTTGAAACTTTCACATATATAAGAGCTCTTAATTTCATCCGTAATGTCACAAATGAAATGTCTTTGGAGCAGATGAAAAGTGAAAGCACGATTCTTTGGTCAAAGCTTGAAGCACTTCATCCCGCATCAAGTAGCAACGAAAGAGCCAACATCAATGCAACCCTTGTTTATCTCTCCATGCTAGATGGTTCATTCAACGAATTGAGTCTTCAAATACTCGACGAGGAATCTCTACCGTCTATTAACGAAGTTAGGGCGATGGTGAGCAAAGTGGAGTTAGGCAGACTGCTCCAAGGGAGAACAACATGTAAGTATAGCGAAACCGAATACTATAATGATGCCTATTACAGTTTTTGTGCTAAAGTTTTGCAGAGGCTAAAGGATGAGGCCATCTATCAACAAGATGATGGGAACAAAGTGGTGCACTCCGAGGAGGACCAAGCAGCCACAATCCCCACAGAAAAGAAAATATCCATCACAACCGACATGGATAATGATGAAACTGCAGAGGCAGACGAAACCATTATGCAATCTGAAAACGATCAGATCTTAGGAACAGATGAAGAAAGACAAAGTGAGGGGCGGATAGAGACAATAACCATGGTGGACGACTTCCAAGAGGAACATAATTTCCAAAGTGAAGCGATGACCAAGGCAATGATGTTACAATCCAAAACTATTCAATATGACACAGAATGTCTTCATTCGGTTAAGGGGGAAATTTATGTTTTTCACAAGGACTTCTTTCCAGACCGTTGGTCTGAGGGGGAATGTAAGGTGAAAATTCAAACCAATGGTAAAACACTCTATCTTCTCTTGTTTGATTATAATCACGTTTTTGCAACATTATTTTTTGTTTTAAATATAAAACGGAGTGCTTTGGCCTCCTTTGTGTATTTTAATTGGATTGGTGAGTATTTACAGAATTTAGGAACTAGTCTAGAGATGCATTGCAATTCTGAAGGGGAGTTATGGAAGATAATGCAACAATGGAACCAGATTCAACGTGCATGGACAAACCTTTACAACGATGAAGGCATTTACTCGTCAAGATTGGCTTTTCGATATTTCTCCCAGCCAATCTTGAGGGGGAATGTTAAAGAAGACACACATGAGAGCGGTACGACGGAGTGGTTCAACCGAATCGAAGCCAAAAATCAATCTAAGGAAAAACAACGTTTATGGCAATTCGATGGCATCTATTTATACAAAATGGAAAGAGGATCACGACAATTGACAACTTACCAAGTGCAAAAGAGGACAAATATCACGCAAGGAAACTTTGGCTATAATGGAGCAACATATCTATCAAAATATAGTCATTTCTTTATTTACCTATTTCTTACCTTTATGTACACATGTATCCGTTGGCTTCAATATTCTCTCAAGCGTGTATATATGCACACAATATGATGTAATTTAGGATTAAGGGAATAAAGTGAATGTTCTTGTATTCACCCCCTGTTCATCTCGTCTTTTGAATCCTAAATCGGATTTCTACAAAACCGAACTCAATCTCTTTTCTTCTTCGAAATCTGTCAAACATATTCTCATTCTTTATTTTCTACAACTTCCACCCTCTTAATTAGATCTCCAAATATATGATCCGAGCATATAATCTTTTACAAACTAAACAAACACATGACCTACCAATATACATACATATATATATATATGTGTATGTGTGTGTTGATTTGCTGGACAAAAAAACAACAAACCAAGCTCTAGCCGAGTTCGTATAATAATCAAAATGGACAAAAGATGACTGTTTCAGACCCAAATCAAGAAGACAAGGCACAATAGAGAGAGAGAGAGAGAGAGAGAGAGAGAGAGAGAGAGAGAGAGAGAGAGAGGGAGAACCTGTGATTTGCGAAGCTGATAGAGAGAGAGAGGGGGGCGATGAAGAAGTGCGTTGTGATGATCCATGGAGGAGAAATTAAAGTGGTATTTATTGACCCGTTCGGTTACTGACTCTAGAGAAATTGGATGATAATAATACAGATCGTGCTCCACGAGGCCATATATAATAATACCATCATACTTCCTTTTTTTCTTTCTCTTTCTTTATTTGTTTAAAAATTTATATTTAATTACGCAATTATTTATCCGCGTTAATTTATGGCGACCCATTCATTACTCGTCCTAATTAATTTCACATGTTCCCTGTAAGTCTGATTAGTATTTTAATCCCCAATTAAACACTCATATAAAAATCAACTTGCTAATAATAAGTTTTTATTATGGAATGCTTTGCGCAAGTTTTATTTTTTTTATTTGTGTGAATAGGTATATATATATATATATATATATATATATGTATATGTATGTATGTATCTGTATGAGTTTTTATTAAACTAAAAGGAATTTCCTAAGGTTTGGGTATGAAATTGTTTTCTAACTTAGATGATTTGAAATATTTGTTATTAAACTTTTGTATGATGTTCTAATTGCCTAAATGTGAAATTCATATGTTGAAATAAATGTAGTTCTTCAATTTCTTTTACTAGAATCCCCACCTAAAAATCGTGGGAAAATACATATTTTAAGGGAAATGCATATTTTATTGTATTGAGGGATCACTGGCAATAATATAATGATTTGATCCATTGAGTTGTAATAAAAAAATCATTTCCAGACGTGGATCTGCGACAATAATTGAATTTATTTAATTGATCATTACAGGCTGGAGACTTTTTTTTTTGTTTTTAAATAGGAATGGCGTCTAATTTGAGAGATATAATTCTGGGGGTGGAAAAAAAAATAATCCAAATTACTCATAGTCAATGGAAATAAAAAAAAATTCAGAAAATATAATTGAAAAATCCGTTATCATTTTGAGAGCGCTCTATTGTAGTAAAAATAATGTTATACCGTTAACCATTATAAATATTTTATTTATTAGGAGTTACTATTTGGTATTTGGGATTTGGATTGATTATATTCGAGTTTGACTATTTTAATTTTACAAAATTATAACAATTCGATTTTTATATCAGTTTTATTCTAATTTTATTCGATTTCAATGTTTTTATAAAAAATATTTTTTTAAAAAAAATTGAGTTTTATGTTATTAAGGTTTTATTGAAAAAATTTAACTATTCTATTTTATATCGAATTTGATTTATATATTATTCATGCACTTTGTCTCTTTCCCCAGTTTTTTGCTGAGTCAGCAGTTTTTTTAGTCTTAATAAATCTCCGCTATCTTTTCTTCTCTCTCACGTGATGGCTTCTTTTGCAGTTAACAATTCCGATCTTTCATCCCCTTCCGATCTCTAAACACCAAACTCCTCCCCGCCTTTCACTGCCCCTTTCATCCATGACACCGCCACGTGTGGCCAATTTAATTAATAATCCAATAATCAACACAATTTACCAAATAATATATAACTATAATCTAAT
The DNA here is from genome assembly GCF_000463585.1 of Tarenaya hassleriana. Taxonomy (NCBI): domain Eukaryota; kingdom Viridiplantae; phylum Streptophyta; class Magnoliopsida; order Brassicales; family Cleomaceae; genus Tarenaya; species Tarenaya hassleriana. Next base: position 2,526,664 of record NW_010965216.1, on the reverse strand, counting down.
CAAAATCAATATAAAAACCAATATATATATATATATATATATATATATATATTTAAATACAAAAATTGAATTTGAATGGGATATGAACACTTTTATTATTAAATGCCAAATCAAATCAAGACGAACCAACACACAGTTAATAAAAAAAATCAAATGATTATAATTTTTTGAAACCACTCTTAGTTGCTAATATCCAATTTAAAATTTTAGATGCCAAATCTGAGTATTCAGATACAAAAGTCGAAAATTTGGAGAATAGTAGAATCGAAATCAAATATCCTTAAAAATTGGCATATCCAACCGGTTTATAGACCTTAAATCATTTCTGTAATCTTTTTTTACGAGTTTATCCATTTACGATACATGTGAAAAAAAAAATGCAAGTGTTGTTCCGTTTCGATTTTTAGTTAAATTATAAAACTAATTTGAAATTTCATTTTTTGGTTCACATGAATTTTCAGAGTATTTTGGTTTTATTATATATAGAGAAAATAAAATAAACTCATACTAATATATTCAAATGTCTAAAATCAATATACAAATTTTTAATTTGATAATAATCCAGAGTAGAATTCAAAATTTCTCAATTATCTATACAAAATCATAAATTAAATTGCAATTTCCATCATGACGTGATAGAAAAGAGATTTTTGATGCAAACTTGGCATCTATATATTGACGTGTCTTGACACATAATACAAATAGTCAGATTGATACCGCGTCAGCAGACACGTCATCAAATCGGTTTAAAAATCAGAATTGCTTTTAATTTAACTGAAATTTCAAAAGAAAAAACTCCTAAAAATTTCAAAACTTGTAATCGGTGGAAAACTAATTTCGGAACTTACAAGTGTTTTTATTTATTCCCGAACTTGAAAAATTTAACATGATAATTTCTAAACTTGCTTAAAAGTGTCATAATCGTCCTAATAATAATTTTGATCAAAATAATGTGTTGAATAATCCTACGCAATGCAGTGAATTATCAAGACATGTCAGACTTTTATGTCATATATGTGGAACTTGATTTAATAGATACGTTTTAACAAAACCGGTTCGTAATAGTGAATGATGTCGTTCTCATCGGAAAATCTGGGATAAAAGAGATCTAGTTCTGATGACGGTTACTTCGACGTCAAACGCTCTTGTTTCAGCGGAGGCACCGTCGATCTGGATCTAGAGCTCAAGAACTGTCAATGATAGTAATTATCCTAATCTCTGTCGTTATCCCAAATTTTCCAATGAACTATAATTTTTACTATCACGAACCGGTTTTATTTAAACCGTATCTATTAAATCCAGTTCTACATACATGGTATAAAAGTCTGATGTATCTTGATAATTTACGCGTCCCGTAGGATTGTTCAACAAACATATTATTTTGATCAAAACTATTGTTAGGACGATTATGACACTTTTAAACAAATTTAGGAATTACCGTGTTCAATTTTTCAAGTTCATAAATAAATAAGAACAACTGTAAGTTCAGGAATTAGTTTTCCATCGAAATTGCAAGTTTAAGAATTTTTAGGAGTTTTTCTCAATTTTAAAAAATATATATTTGGGATTAGGGTTTTGAAGTGAACCCTGAATCCTCTGAACTCTAAATCTATTTCATTAATATCTCTCTCTCAAGATAGAGAGGGTTCTTCCATTTTGCATTATTTCTCCTCTGTAAAATGACAACATAATCAAACAGACATGTAAAGAGTTGGAGGAGAAATTGCAGAAATGAAAAAAGAACTCTAGAGAAGACGCTATCTTTTTTATTTTTTCCTAGTTTTTTAGGGAAAGCTTCACAAATATACAGTTTCTGTCACAATTATTTCTTCGATACACATCTAAATTAGAACACATTATTAAAAATATATCTTACCCTCTTTAAAGTGGAAAAGACTTACTTACCCTAAATGGATATAAACAAGTGGGAAAATAAGTACTGAGACATACGATAGTTTTCCCTTCGATATATCCTGGAAAAAAAATTAGGGTTCATTTGCTTCCATTTTTTCACATTCATCTGTTGATTTTGCAAGAGAGAAAGGAGAGAAATAAAAAATAAAACCAAAATCAGCGACGATCAGAAGAAGACCCAGAAAATGGGGGAAATTCGTCATCCACTGAGAAAGATTCTTCGTCAATAGTGGCTTCGATGGCAATGAAACTTCGTTTTCTAGTCTAACAGAAAGAGAAGAGACTAGGAGATCGAGGAGAACGGATTCTTCTTATGAAAAAACTGTAAGTATTCTCCAACATGTTACAACTATGTGTAATTTTAGGGTTAAAGTTTTGATGTGTGAATTTTTAGGGTTAAAGTTTTAATTTTTTATGTTTAGCGTTTGGTTGATTCCACATAAAAGGTAAAAAATAACACAAGGTAGAAAACAAAATGATATAGTAAGAGACTCTAAAATTAAAATTGCAATTAGAAGATTGCAAAAAAAATGTTGAACAAGTAGTCACTTTGAACTTGCTAGATAAAAATAATGAAGATGATAAATGAATATATTAAGAAATGATGATATGAATAATATATCAGTCAAGGTATTGTCAAAGTGTTTCTATATAGAAGTTGTGGATTTTTTAGAAAAGTATATGACTGTTGAAGAGTTTGGATTTTTTACACAACGATCGCAACTAAGGCATATCTTTCACACGAAAAAGAAGTAAACATTGAAGCTGAATTTAATGGTAGCATTCATGAATCAAACTATCAAAAGGAAGAAAGATAATGATCTGTGGTTCTGTATTAATGGAGTACCAATTCGAAACTCATTGCGTGAGCATGCAGTTCTTTTGGGCCTGGATTATAATCCATTATTGGAGAACTTGGAAGAACTCGGCAGAACTAATTTCTACAGAAAGCATTTGGGGAAGAAAGTTATGAAAAGGTTCTCAAGACAAGACAAATGTTACAAAAAAATTTGGTGAAATGTGTGTAGATGAAGTGTAGGACAAGTATAAGATGACTTATTTGGTATTGTTTAGTTATGTCATAAGGCATCAATACAATGAAGTCGTTAATCCATTTCTGCTGCGGATTGTTAACGAGACAGAGGCCTATAAAGCATTTCTTTGGAGAACATATACCTTTGAAAATGTTCTGAGTTATGTGTTCAATTAGTTGAATGGGCATAGAAAACCAGTCAATCAATGGAACCTGCAAGATTTCATAATACCACTTATGGTAAGTGAATTAATAAAGCAAACAAATTAAAGAGTGATGAAACGAGAGAATGAGGAAATGCAATATTAATGTTGTGTGGTTTAAATTGTAGATGGTCTTTCGAGTGTATTCTTAGAATTCGTAATGGCGGATGGTACAATGACGTCACTACAAAAAAAAGGCGCAATACCAACAGTTATGTCCGTTGAAAATGACCAAAAATCCGTTGATAAATATGTTTTTCAACGGAGCTCTTCCTTGCAAACTCTTTGTTGAAAATGGAAATCCGTTACAATCCGTTGATAATTATGGTTTTCAATGTAAATATCATCAATCTTGATGTTAGAATAATCGACACTGACATTGTTTGCATTACTCGTATATAGGATGATTTACCTTCGCAACATGTCGAAAAAATGTTTTGCATCATTGTTATGTTCTTCTTTTTGTTCAACTTGTTCAAATACCCCATAAAAGCATATGTCACCATTTATATTGATTATAATATATGTATTAGTCATCACTCGATCAAAACTGATCACAATTGACGAGTTTTGGACACTTTTAAAAATTTATATTGTAGTAACATAGTCATACGTAATCGTAACATAGTCAAAATGTGTCGTAACATAAGTAATAAAAATTTTGTTTTTGTAATAAGACAAAATTCGTCAACCTTTTATTCCACGCGTTCCTGTGGGTCCCTCTTCTAAGAATTTTGTACAACTTTTTTTTTTTACTTTTGTTGTTCGTTTTAATGAACTAATACGTTTTTATATGTTTGAATATTGCAACTAATTACTTTAACGTTTTTTCGGCTACATTACAAATTTTTTTAAAAAAGAACCACGCTCAACATTATTTTAGCCAAAAAAAACTTGCAATAGTTCATAATAGGGTTGGGCAATCGGTTCGGTTATTCCATAACTAAACCGATCCGAACCGAATAACTGTATTTCGGTTCGGTTTGGTTATGCTTAAAATAATCGATTTGCTATAGAAATGGTAAAACCAATTGGGTCGATTGGATACGATTAATAACCGATTTAATCGGTTAGCCAATCGATTATTTTAAATTTAACCTAAATTAATCATAGGGTTTTCATTAAGTTTTGTTTTACGCCTAATTGTCTTTGTGCTCCGCCTCTGGTCTTCTTCTTCACCACTGAGCTTTCACCTTCAAGCTTCAATCCTCTGAAGCACGTCACTCGTCGACCACTGAATCTCGTCGCCGATCACCGTCAATACCGAAGCACCATCTCCGACCACCGAAGCACCATCAAAGCATCGCCTTTGACCGTCTCAGACCCTCGGTCCACTTTTGACAACTGAGATGCCATCTCTGACCACCAAAGCACCAACTTCGACGATATTCGACCACCCACTACAAAAAACCGGCAATATATCAACGAATATTATCAACGAAAATTTCCATTGATAACATTTCAACGGATTATCAACGGAAAAAACCCGTTGCTAATATCAACGACTATCAATGAAATTGCAACGGATATAGCAGCGGAGGTTTTCAACGGTTTATCAACAGAAAGTGTCGTTGATATTTTTCAACGCTTTTAAGCAACGGAAAGTGGTCGTTGCAAATTTTCAACGGTTAAATATCAACGGATATCGATCATTGGAGATATCAACGGAAATCCATTGAAAAATGTAGACGTTTTATTTTCAACAGATTTCCGTTGATATATTGATTATATAACCAACCACAACCTCTTCCCCATTCATACCAAAATCTCTCAAAATGTCTTCTTCTTCCTCAAACCGAAATATCTATGTTTCAAGGCAGTGGATGTATCATAGAGAAGATCCAATAACCAAATAAGTTACACCAGAGTTTTGTGTTAGTTTAGAGCAATTTATGAGTTTTGCATCAATGCAACCTTTATGTCAAGAACGTGGAAAATTGCAATGTCCATGTAAAGACCATAGAAATTTAAAATTTCTAAGCTAAGAAGTGGTCTGCAAACATCTATATCGAAGGGGTTTTATGGATGATTACTACGTATGGTACATGCATGGAGATGAAGTCAAGACTACAATGAATATTGTTGTATGGACACAGGAGGAGGAGGTAGAAGCAACTGGAGAAAATCAATCTTTTGATTTTGAAACAAGAAATCCATATGCTCAAATGGTGACAGATGCTTTTCCGAGAGTGTTTGAGCAAGTTCAACAAAAAGAAGAAGAGCGAATAATGATACAAAAACATTTTTCGACATGCTCACGATGACAAATCATCCTATATACGAAGGATGCAAACAAAGTCAGTCTCGATTATCATTAGCATCAAGATTGATGAGTATGGAAACAAATTACAATGTTACTAAAAACTGCATGGATTCATTTTGCAAGACATTGCGTGAGTATTTTGATGAGGACATCGGACCCAACAACATCTCGAAAAGAAGATCTTGACGAAAGCATACATGGAGCAAAGACAAGGGCAAATCGAGTTCCACAACCGAGTTCCACCTCGGATCGAAGCCACAAGTAAAAGGAAGTTGCTTGGAGTGCAAGGCAATTATCCAAAGGAAGCTTCTTCATCATCAAGGCAACTCCAACAACTAGCTTCTCAACCACCTAATTTAATGCAACATCAAGGCAACTCCAACAACTAACTTCTCAACCACCTCATTTAATGCATTGGACTCCTACCCCTCTTGCATGTTCTTGTCATTTAATGTTGTAGTTGAGAATTATAGCCTATATAAAGGCCTTGTAGTGCATCATTTGTAATCAGACTTGTAGAATGTCTCAAACATTTCGAGTTTTATAAACTCTTCTTCGGTTTGTCCGAAATTTATCCCGATCTTCGGTGTGTCCGAGATCACAAGCCTTGGTGTGTCGGAGATCCACTACCCTTTACTTTCCCTTTGATCCATTCCATTTCCCTGTCTTAGTTTTGAATTCGAGAGCCTCTTAGAGCCGGTGATTGAAACTAAGATCCATCAAATTCCCCTTCGTTTTAACCACAATTCGAACGCGAATTCGAGAGCCTTCTCCGTGAAGTGCGGGTGATTGTGTTTCGACCTTGTTCCATCCTCTCTGAGCCAAGGCGTGTATCATTTTGGTATCAGACTTGCTCGAGCCAACGGACGTCTAACCCCGGTGAGATCTATCCTTTATTTCAGTTTATTTACTAATCAAGTTTTGAGGACAAAACACGGAGAAGAGAGAGGAAATGATGAGGACAAAACTTCAGAAGAGAGAGGGAATGATGAGGACATTGGACCCAACAACATCTCGAAAAGAAGATCTTGATGGAAGCATACATGGAGCAAAGACAAGGGCAAACCGAGTTCCACAACCGAGTTCCACCTCGGATCGAAGCCACAAGTAAAAGAAAGTTGCTTGGAGTGCAAGACAATTATCCAAAGGAAGCTTCTTCATCATCAAGGCAACTCCAACAACTAGCTTCCCAACCACCTCATTTAATGCATTGGACTCCTATCCCTCTTGCATGTTCTTGTCATTTAATGTTGTAGTTGAGAATTATAGCCTATATAAAAGCCTTGTAGTGCATCATTTGTAATCAGACTTGTAGAATGTCTCAAACATTTCGAGTTTTATAAACTCTTCTTCGGTTTGTCCAAAATTTATCCCGATCTTCGGTGTGTCCGAGATCACAAGCCTTGGTGTGTCCGAGGTCCACTACCCTTTGCTTTCCCTTCGATCCATTCCATTTCTCTATCTTAGTTTTGAATTCGAGAGCCTCTTAGATACACGGTGATTGAAACTAAGATCCATCAAATTTCCCTTCGTTTTAACCACAATTCGAATGCGAATTCGAGAGCCTTCTCCGTGAAGTGCAAGTGATTATGTTTCGGCCTTGTTCCATCCTCTCCGAGCCAAGGCGTGTATCATATTTACCCGAAAATAATCAAGCTTTGCAGTCATATTATGATACAAAAGCAATTTTGAAGGATTTGGGAATGCCTCATGAAAAGATTGATGTCTGCAGAAATAATTGCATGCTTTTTTGGGATACTGATAAAGATTTGACGCAGTGTAAATTTTGTGGAGCAAATAGATATCGACCGAGTAAGGAAAGATCTCGTAGAAAAGTGTCATATAAAAAGATGTTTTATACGCTTGTGTCATATAGATTAAGAAGGTTATATGAATCAGAGAAAACGACATCACATATGAGACGACATGCAAACCATTCGACCTCGACAGAAGATATACAACATCCATCCGATGGCATAGCATGGAAAGATTTCAATAAGGTATTCCCTCATTTTACTGCTGACCCTCGGAATGCTTATCTTTGTTTATGCACGGATGGTTTTAGTCCGTACGGATAATCTGGTATGCAATATTCATTATGGCATGTGATACTCGCGCCATATAATTTGCCTCCGGAGATGTGTCTGAAAAGAGAATTTATGTTTCTAACGTTGTTGATTCCTGAGCCAGATCATCCGAAGAAGAGTTTTGATGTGTTTCTACAACCTTTAATTAAAGAATTGACAAATTTATGAAACATTGGAGTTCCTGCATATGATGTTAGTGTGAAACAAAATTTCACACTAAAAGTTGTGCTTCTATGGACGATCAACGATTTTTCTGCATATGATATGCTATCTAGATGGAGCACAAATGGAAGATTGGTGTGTCCATATTGTATGGAAGAAACCGATGTGTTTTATTTAAAGCATGGACGGAAATCGTGTTGGTTCGATTGTCATCAACGATTTCTTTCAATACATCATCCATTAAGGCAAAACTGTACTGCGTTTATGAAAGGTAGAGTTATTAAAGATTATGCTCCAATATTGCAGACAAACTTTCACATTTATTTTGAACGGATAAACGACGATGTTATTGACGATTTGTAAGAATCCGTTCGATTTGGAGATAATTTTGGGATACAAAATGTAAAGAATTTGGTGATTGGCACAATTGATATAAATGGAGTATTTTCTGGGGTCTACCTTATTAGAGTTCGCTTACACTCCGACATAATCTAGATGTGATGCATATAGAAAAGAATTTCTTTGATAACATCATCAATACTGTTCTGAATGTCTCAGGAAAGACAAATGATAACGTCAATTCGAGGAAGGACATGAAGGAAATCTATAAAAGAAAAGAATTGGAGCTAACACATGATGGTAAGGCACCAACTCCGATCTTTAGATTATTGGGTCCTGGAAAGAAAGTTTTGATGAAGTGGTTGCAGGAAGAAGTGAAATTTCCTGATGGATATACCTCCAAAATAGCTCGTTGCATTGATATAGAGTCAACGAAGCTTATAGGAATGAAAAGCCATTATTGTCATGTTTTTATGCAACGTCTCATTCCGATCGCTTTTGCAGAACTGTTGAAACCGAGTGTGCACGAGGCATTATGTGGTATAAGTTCATTTTTCAGAGATATTTACGCTAGAAATTTAAGAAGAAGCAGTTTGGAAGTTCTAAAGAGCAACATCCCAGCATATCAACGAATGTTCGTTGATAACACCATTGATATTATTGACGGAATTTTCCACCGATCATAGTCGTTGTAAAATTGCAAGGTTTATATCAACGAAAAGTTCGTTGAAAATATACAACGAAATATATCAACGAAATTCCGTTGTTAATGTCAATGGAACTTTCGTTGCAAAATAACAACGAAAATTTCCATTGCAACTATGTTGAAAAACATAATCGTTGCAAATTTTCAATGGAATAGAGACATTGAAATAGCGTTGAAATTATCAGTGGATGGTAATGGAATTCAAATTTTAATGACCAAATTGCAACGGGTCTCGTCCATTGAAAAATCGATTTTCAACGGATATTTAGGTGATTTCAACGGAAATATCCGTTGATATTTGGGGTTTTTTTTTGTAGTGACCGAAGCACCGTCTCGACCATTTTCAACCGTCGAAATACTCCTCCGACCGTCTTCCTCCATCGACCATAGAGTTTTCTGGTTTTTCCTCTCTCTTCTTTGTTTGTATAAAAACTTTATTCTTTGAAACATTATAGATTTAAAAGAATATGGTTGAACTACAAAATGACATCAACAACTTTGAAATATTAAAGATTTTTGTACGGTTTCTTTTTGAAAAATTTTACAAAGTAAAAACACTGTTCATTTTCATAGGGTTTTTTGAAATATTACAGATTTTGTTGTCATTGATTTGTTCTTCATATATTATTGTTGATTATACAATATAAAATTTTCTATAATATATGTAAACTTATGTATCTAAATGTATATGAGATTGTATTTGTATATACATTATTGAATCTGAAACACTTTGGTTCATTCATATTGATTTTGTATTTACATATGGATAGTTCAAATTTGGAATTAGTTGGAATTGCAGAAACAAAAACTGCAGAAACAAATGGAGACAAGAGAAAGGAATCTCCAAATTTAGAACTCCCTCCAAAATAAAAAGGGTAGTTCTTGCAAGATCGGAGGTATGCACCTACTTTACTAAAATCACAGATAACCTACAGAAATGCTCTTGTAATTACCATGATGTTATATTGAATGGGTTTTCAGCATCGGGGTATGAGCAGTTTGAGAAGCCACATTGCGAATACTTGCAAAGCGTATAAGAGTTATCTTGAAAGTGGATTTCAGAAAACTTTAAGGAATGATGAGTATGAAAGAGGAGATTCGAAACTTATTGTCGTCAGGTTTAGTCAAGAGACATATAAAAGAGGGCTTTTTGAGATGATTATAATAGTTGAATTATCTTTTGCGATTGTCGCGGGTAGAGAATTTAAGAAGTTATTATTGTCGTGGGTAGAGAATTTAAGAAGTTATTTGATATTATGTACCCTCTGCTTATTCTCACTCAACATGCTCTTCAAAGCAACTTTTTCGTTCAAGAAAAACTGATAAACATCTCTAGTTATCGTTCTTCTCGAAGGAATCACAAATGACGGGCACATAATATTATATAACTTCTTAAATCCTCTACCCTCTACAATTACAAAAGGCAATTCATCTGTTATAATCATCTCAAAGAGCCCTCTTTTACATGTCTCTTGACTAAACCTGACGACAATAAGTTTCGAACCCCTCTTACATTACAACAATCCTAATACTTGTCATAATTTAGGATTGGAAAAATGCTCGTCAATTGGTACGATTCTTGAAGACTTTTTATGAATTGACTTTAACATTTTCAACTTTTACAAAGGTGATTTCTAGTATTTGTTGCAATGAGATTATAAAGGTTGAATCGGTTCTGTCATCATTGGTTAACAATCCGCATCACGAAATGAGCATGATGGAGAGGAAAATGAAGAATAATTATGACAAGTATTAGAAGGGAACCGAAAAAATCAACAAGTTATTAATTATTGCATTTGTTTTGATCCAAGGAGTAAAAATGAGTTTTATATCTCATTGTTTTGACAAGCTTTATGGTAAAGATAGCATTAAAGGTAGTGAAATGAGGAGGGACATCATTCAAGTGTTGCGTAGATTGTTTGACTCATATTATGAATGATACAATCACAAAGTACTACATAGAGAAGGGAGTGGAAGTAGAAATAGAACGGTTGGTAATACAGAGTCGTGCGAATTGTCAATGGGTACCAATGATTTTGATATTGACATGGGTTTCATACAAGATGATGATTCGTTTGCTTCGTTCAGTCAAATGATGGCGGACAAATGGTTATCGAGGAATCACCGAATGAGTTGGATATATATTTGATGGAAAATGCTGAGATCATAAAACCTAACAATTTAGGTTTGAAATAGATATTTTGTCATGGTGGAAGGTGGCGAGTGGTAAATTTTCAATCTTATCAGAAATGGCGAGAGATATATTGGTATTTCCGGTTTCTACCGTTTCATCCGAATCAACATTTAGTAATGAAGGTCGCATTCTAGACCAATGTCAAAGTTATTTAACTCCTGATATGGTTGAGTCATTGATCTTTACGCAAAATTGGTTGCAGTATCCTATTTTTTCCGATGAAAATCGTAACTTTGTGATGTGATAGCAGATAAAGACTTTATGTATGCATTGACCGAATGTATTTCTTATTATTTTTACTTTGTTTGTTAAATGTAATGTGAAGCTTTCATTTTATGGTTTATAGATTTTTTTTTCAAAGAATTCCAGAAAACATCGGGACAAAGTGATTTATCTGTATAAGAAGATGAAAACTGGTCATGGTAATATTTTTTATCTCGATTATAATTTTACATTACATTTTTGTATTTGTTAATATTATTTACTCATCATTTTATTATTTTCAAGGTTTGCAAAATGGAGATGTGATTTCGATAAGATTTAGATGTGGAGCCTTTTGAATTTATTTTTGTATTGACAATATGGAGACAATGAAATTTTTGTTTATTTTGTCGTTTTATTTTGTCAAGACATGAAAGACTATGTTGACTTTGTTGTTTATTTTGTCTAGATGATGTTTTTTCTATTATGTTTTGTTTAATATAACCGATTTGAACTGAGCCGAATCGAACCAAAATCTTTATTTGGTTATAGTTTTAAATAGATAAAACCGAACCGAACCAAACCGTTACTGAACCAAAGCGAACCGAATAAAATTAATTAACCGTTTGATTATGAATTTTTATAATTCGAAATAACTGAGCACGAAATAACCATAACCGATTAATTCGAAACCGACCGTTCGCCCACCCCTAGTTCATAACCTTATTTTAGACGTACCAAATCCAAAAAATATTACAGTTAAGTGATGAAATGTACAAAAGATGTTTTGGGTTATATTTCATAGAAACTGCACCTCAGTTTCTTTCGGTGCACTCCTCAACTTTTTCTGGTTTCTTTGTCTTCCTTGTTTCAACCTCTTCATCATTTTCGATTGTATCTCCATGTTTTAGTCTCGGCTTTTTTTCTTCCTCTATTTTTCCCCGTGGTAATCGTTTCATTCTCTTTCGACCAAAACGTGGTCCAATTATAGCAGGATGATTGACTTTTATATCTGCTATATGATCAGGAATATTCCAAAGATAAATATCCGAAATTATATATACAGTATCAATATAGGTCCACTTCAATGTCGTCCACATATAGTAGGTTGAGCAATATTCAAGTATCTTGTCATTCTCAACATGTTTATGAAAAGATTTAATTAGGTGAGTATAAGAGTATTTATCAATATCCCAAATCTTGCATTCACAAGACTTCTTTTGTAGGTTAACATTAAAATATTTTTCAATCGTTGTCGGTGACTTCCTATTCCTTCCAATTTCGGTTGATCTCTCTCACATAAACCCTTTAAATGTTCTATAGCACTTGTGCAATTTCTTCTCTATATGTGGTGTTAGTATTTGTGAACAAGAAAAAGCCATCGTCCTACGTTTGCATCACCACTCAACTGTTTTGTCCACATTGTATCAATCAAACCAAACAATGACAATGTCCTCGTCTTTCTCAATATAGAATTAATTGACTTCGCGCCATTGGTTGTCAATATGTTGTATTTTTCTCCCGAAAAATAACACCTAACCCATTTATCATGTTCAACATTGTTATTCACATAATCATCAACATTCGGGAATCTAGAGAAAAAAAGTCATATTAAATCTCATACATGTCACAGAGAAAAGTCACAATAAATACTTTATAGTTATACATTCGCACCTTTTGTGAAATCATCCCACATTTGGTTAAACTTTTTCTCTTTATAAGTTTTGGTACATTTATAGAACATTCCAGCAACATTGTCTCCATTTTTGTTCTTTTTACCTCGAAATCCTTTATTCACTCTCGTCTTAATGTTTTAGGATATATGGTATGCACAATATGCATATTCAACTCTCTTATATACATCATGAACAACATTTGCTATGATTTGGTGCTGATATCTTATTACAATCATATCATCACTATTTGTAATTACTTTTTCTAATTTCATCATAAACCAATCCCAAGAATCATCATTTTCCTTATCAACTACACCTCAAGCTAAAGGATATAAATGTCAGATACCATTCTGGGCAATTACGACGATTAAAAACTCCTTATATATAGTTTTTAGAGATTTTAATCTATAACAATCACTTTTCGCATTGCATGTCACCCTTTGATGCAAGCACCCAGAACAAAAAATACATACTTAAATGTTCGACCGTCTTCTTCTAGATGTATATGTGTTAGTATTACCATATCTTCGTGTTTTTCTTCGATATGTGGAAATAGTTTGGGTGTTTATTGTAGTTCTTAGACGGATTTCACCTAAGTATGACATTTTGCATTTATAAACTTTGAACACCAAATACATGATTATATTTAAAAGTTCGTCAAAAAATATCTTCAAACTGTGAAAATAAATTTAATTCTCAGAATATTAATTATTATATAACATTATAAAAGTAAACCACCTATTCTTCATGTCATAATATTACTTTGTTTTAAATTATATGAATTTAAAATAGAATTTAATAGCGTATTTATTTTTATTTAAATTGTTGGATCGTTTTTTGTTTATATTTGTATTAGATTTAATTACGACCTTTATGATTCAATTGATATCCAAATCTTTTTTTTTTTTGTATTGATGTTATGTGCCAATTCGTTTAATTTGCAAGTTATATGAGTCTAGATAAAGTTAAAATTTTAAACTCGTTTAAAAATAAATCGGATTGAACCGAGCTCAAGATTAGCAAATTCGTGAGATGTTGAACCGAATTGAAACAAACTAAAATAAAAATAATCGATGATATATGAAGAATGGCTACTAATATCTATTATGAATTCCAATTATATTTTATATATTCAACGGATATGATTAAAAATATTTTTTTAGACATGTTTGGTCTAATAGTCTCTCAGTTATGTTTCTGACTTTTAAATCGAATATTCTGATTCTATTTTAATTCATGATTTAATATCTTCATTCGATTTGAATCAACCTCAATTGATAAAGCATATATTTGTGTGTTAGTATAGAAAAGTCTTTAACAGAATCGTGAATCGCATGTATAACTACAATGTCAAGAATTTTGTTATTATTATTACTAGGTAATAACCCGCGCGCATCGCGCGGACTAAAAATATATATAAATTTTTAAAATATATATATTATTATTATTTTAAAATTAAATATAATATATTTTGTTTTTGATTTTATAATTCATAATTTAAATGATGAGGTTTTTTTAATATCAAGATAACATGATGTTGTATTTTTTTAGAAAATAAATTGTGAATCACTTTTGTATTTTTATTTTATAGGTTATAATATAGAATCAATTAGAATGTTGAACATTGTAATAATATTTTAACAAAATTTATGACTCGACAAAAGAGTTTTACTTTTGGTAAATTGAAAGATATGTAAAGAATATAATTACCAAAAATCTGTAAATACAGTTTTAAACAATAATAAAAATTTGATTGGTATTAGAAATCCAATAATAATATATTTAGATTAATAAATATTTTACAATAAAATATTTGATACAATGTTAAACCTATATAATCTCGTCAATATTTAAATTTTATAGATATATATTTAATTAAACCAAATTAATAAAATACACTAATGATGTGACTTTTTCATTTATCTCATTATAATCTAAATCATTATGTTATTTTTTATAAATAAAGATTTGGTCATTCTTATTCTTAACAAATTAAAATTAAAATTATGTTATATTTATGTGTTATGTATATTTTATAGATATATATTTAATTAAACCAAATTAATAAAATACACTAATGATGTGACTTTTTCATTTATCTCATTATAATCTAAATCATTATGTTATTTTTTATAAATAAAGATTTGGTCATTCTTATTCTTAACAAATTAAAATTAAAATTATGTTATATTTATGTGTTATGTATATTTATCACAATAATATTAATTCAAACAATCGTATAAAATCGATCCAATTTTAATTAAATAAATCAGAGTTGTAACCTCATTTAGTTCGAGCTGTAATTTTTTAAATTTGCTTCTTATTGTTCTTATCATTTATTTTATTTGATTTTTCACGACCCGTCCTAAGATCTTCGATTACGTGATGAAGAAGTTGAATTAGCTTTTTATACGTGAAAGATCTATCATCGTCTCGTAAACCATCCATCATATAGGTTAGAGTTTCAAATAAAACATATTTACTTTAAAATATATTTATTCAAATCGTTTTTCTATTCACTTAAAAGATAGAATATAAAATGATAATATTTGGATCTAAGAATAAATGAAACCCAAATAAAAAGATTTCACTAAAACGGTTTGGTTTGTTCCGAATGGTAGAAGTTAGAGTTTCAAACAAAACGTTACTTACCAGACCTATAAAGACTCTAATAAGACTTATCACAGATGACCTTTTAGTTGGAGTATGCACTTCAAGATACAATTCGATAAATCTTTGAAAAATCTTCAAAATTAAAATCCAGTGATATTTAGGGAATACTTACTCAACCAAATTGACATCACTATGCAATTAAAATCTTAATAATTTCTACGGTTTTATTAGACCTATTTCAAATTTATAAAGTTAATGCAAATATTAGTAGAAAAATTATTTTTATCTTAACGATATTTATCACAAATCAAAACGTAAGAATCAATAGAATTTATGTATTTATTTTATATTTTAAGTAGATATTTTTTTTGTTTATATTATAATATATTATTTGTTTTTGTAAAATAAAAAATAAAAAATTTCTAGATAATAAATAATAGAAAAATCTATATTATTGACATCGTTTTAGAGGGAAAATACCATGTTTAAAAAAATTATTTGGGAAGTTGAACTATCTTTATGATTGTTTTCTTCTACTGAAATATATTAATTTGCTAACCAACCGAATAAAAACAAAATTAGATGGACAAATATACTTAGATGATAATATAAATTATATAGTCGAATAAAAATAAATTCTCAAAATCTGTCCTACGCAAATCATTGACTATAATATAAATTGGGATTATATTTTTTGCTTGTAATTCTGGTAAAGTTAATGAATATTAAAACTAAATCAGTCAAATGTTAAGATTTGAATCGGAATCATTAATTGATTTTGTGTATCTATTTTCTTTCCCAAATTTTCTTTTCTTTTTTCTAATTTGTGATCGACTATAAAAATGATTAAATTATATTATTTCATTAAATTTTTGAATTTGATGTTTTTCGTGTTCATTTAATAAATAGAGTATTTAGTGATATATAGTTTTTGGTTTTTACAATATGTGAAACTTAGATAAAAAGTTTTCAATAAAACCCGGTTGATTTATTCATTAACCAAATTTTACATTCTCTCGTATGATATTTCTCTATTATAATCTTCATTTTACTCACATATTTTCAATATTAAATATATATATCACCCTATACATATCACATGTTATATATAAATATGTTCCATTTGAAATTTATAGTAATCAATTTATATTTATACTTTTTTTTAAAAAAAATTGATATATTATTTGGTTTGATAAATGTGTATTTAATCTGAATTTATTAAGTAATAAAATAAGAAGATATACAGCTTCATCTAGTAGAAATATGTCTAAACTTATCACTATTCCATTAGATTCATGTTTCTCTAAGAACACACGACATGCAACGTGTTAAATATGAGAGGTTAAAAGAATACTTGTGTTACATGTGAATTTTAATTTATTTGTATTTTTTAGGGTTGTGTTTGTATTCAATTGATATTAGAGGTTTAGAATTCTAGAAATTTCTTATATAACTGTTTTTTTTTTCTTTTATACATTTCGTTCATTATGTAAAGTAAAACCGGTTTTTTTATCTATTGTTTTTCTTGATTTTTTCCGTAAATTTAATATTCAATATGTCTTTCTTTTTTTCTATTATATTTAGATGATCTAATTTTTGTTGTGGATCTTTAATAATTTAATATAAAAATATTGTGATTCTAGTAAATTCAAGGTTGTATATATGATTGATATGAATATGTAAAAGATATATGTTTATACTTAATTTATATATATATATATATGTGTGTGTGTGTTTGTCCGCGTAGGTGTGTGTATTTATATTAGTAAAAACCGATGGTATATATGAGATGATCTAATCTCGTTATACTAATATACTATTAATTAATACCTATACAATTCTTTATGATTTAGTCTATTGGACATATAATTTACACCAGGTGACATCATAGATAGTTATAATACAACAAATTAAAAAAATGGGACAAATGACATTTTGGGATCATTAATATGCTAGACCAATTAAATTTTATCAATTTAAAATATTTAGACCCTTGATCTACACATGATATATTTTTTTAAAAAAACGTTTAAGGTAATGTACCTTAACATAAGTATTACAGTACTAATAAACATAGATAACACACAATAAAAGAATAAATTAGATAGTAATAATCTGTGAAATGGGATCACAAAAGATGAAAACCCATGTATTAACAATAATAAGATAATATTCATATAACTCCAACAAAAAAAAAAAAAGATGAGACGGAGAGACGGAGAAGCAATCACTAAGATATTGGAGTACCGTAGATGAGGGGTAACCAATACAACATCCCTATCACAAACAAAATGCCCGAATATCAACAATGCTCATCAATGTCATCGGTAAAGGGGTTAAAATGAGGAGAAAAATAGAATGGAAGAAATGATGAACATGACAGTTCTGTGTCCTCCATCTATAATGTAGAAACTGTGTGACAGTGTAGAGGCCGATTCCACATATTATCTACACCTTAAGCAATGCAGAGACATCACCACCAGACATTTTTGGAACTTTGACGTTGTTGAAATTCATCTTTTTTGAATATGCAAATGTTAAAACGGAATTCAAAATTCTATGATATGAAACCAAACCCACCAACAGTCGTGAATCCCCATCTAAATTAACTAACTCGTATGAACGAAACACGTCCGGAGTTTCAAGTAACAAAGTCAGGGGCTAAAACCCTGCTTGGTTGCCGAACAAAACCATAAAGTGAAGAGAAAAATAACTGAGAATAAATTTATTAAGCGATATATAATATATGTGATTTTAAAATTTTTTAAAAGAGAAGATGTTTTAATTTTTTGTATATCAAAACATCACAAGTCGTAGCCCAAACGCAAAAGAAAAATTGCGTTTTGATTCTCTAAATTTTGTTGTTATTACGAACCATTGCGATTAAAACGCTGCGTTTGCGATTGAGTGCATCATTGTAGAAAAATGAGTCTTAAATGCTTCTAGAAATTCTTAGAACTTTTATTATGGACCCAAATCTAACACCAAACTCTATTAAGTTAATACTAAGAAAATCACAAACCTTAATCATTAAATGATATCTTTAATCTCGTATCGTAAACTCATCGTGCATCACGTGGTTACACATCTATTGATTGTACGATGATATAGATAAACTTATTATGGATAAAAAAAATATTAATTTGATTTTACTAAAACCAAAATATAATAAAGTTCAGTTTTATTTAATTTTATATATAGTAATTTATACGAAAATAATTTTAATGAATATAGTGAACGCGTAATCCAACCTTACTAGCCTAATAATTCCAATTATGTATTTATTGAGTTTTTTATTTTACTTTTATTAGTTTTATTATTTATTTACAAATTTACGTATCATGCCGACCAAACCCTTTCGTCCTGTTGGGTAAATGGATCGCTTCAACCAACTCTATTGTCCTGTTCGGTGAATGGATTGTATTAAACGACACGTGTTTCACGAGGAAATATTTACATACCATGTATTTCATAAGACTCGTGTATATAAATGTCATTCGTTTTCCATAAAAGCCCATTGGACCTTTCACTTGAACCTTTGGGCCCATTGACCTTTTTGCCCAACATTGGTCCATTGGGCCTTTCAACCCAACTTGTTTCTAATCGATCGATCGGGAATAACTCCATCTCTTAAACCGTACAAAAACATAAATCGTACAAAATATCAGACTCTATTACTCAGACTAATAAATCTGAGATCTAACAACCATAAACCGACTAGTAACCAAACTAATGTGACCTAAACCGGTGTTATACAACCCTAAACCCCTTTGTACCGAACTGCTGCTCTAAACCGGTCCAATTGGACTCTAAACCAGACCAAACCAGTCCTGATTTATCTAAACCAAACCATAATTGTCTTAAATTAGTTCGGTTTGATCCTAAACCGAACAAACTTTGACCAAATTGGTCAAAGTCAATTTAAATAAGTCCAAACCGATCAAAATTGAATTGGAGCTGGTCTGAACCGGCTCGAATTGGATCAAATCGATTTAATCTGAACCGAGTTAGACAAAAGAACTAACTCGAATTAAATCGGTCGATCCAGTTTAACCTAAACCGTAATTTTCAGAAACCCCAACTGTAGATTTAACTCAGTCAACTCGGTTGTGCTCAATCGAATCCCCGACTCGTCCGAGTTACGACCCCATCTGATGAGGACATCATCGGAACACACCACCGCCTAGTGTATCGTATAAGAATGTGGACATCATCCCTTCAAATTTCTCCCGATCTGACTCTGATCCCGTCCGAGGATTTCATCGAGACCGCTTCGAACACCGCCTCCTAGAAAAACAGCTGAAACAAAACGAAGACAAAAATAAGAAAGACATCAGACCAGAAATCTGGGAGGAAGACATACCTCGCCATCGTCGGAACTGGACGAGAAATGGAAGAACGAGGCGCAACTTTTTACGTATTTAGGTTCCAAGGATCCACTAAAGACAGTGGTACACAATGCTCACAATGCGGAGATTTATCAACACACGCACAACAGGAAAGAACAGCAAACCGAAACTTCCATGTCTCGACGGAGATCCGTCGTTTCTCCTCCCTGCAGCTCTCTCTCCTATCTGCGTATGTGGTCCTCTCCTCCTTGGATTTGATCGAAAACACGAGAGCCTTCACCTTTCAAGCGGAACCCTAATCCGAAAACGCCTTCGTATTGTTTGATGGTCTGGTTAGCCTGTACCGAAACACAATGGACAAAGAAAACCAACCAAATCATCCGTTTCTTCCCTAACCGAACCGAAACGAGAATCCTCGTGCCAGCAGAGACAAAGTCTTCACTCCTACACCATCTATGCCAACCAAAACATATTCGTTTGGGACTTCGATTTGATTTTGGTTCGGTTATATTCGGATTCAATTTTTTTAATTTTAAAAAAAATTATAATCATTCGATTATTATAATGAATATTGTTTTCGTTTGGATTCTATTGAGCTCTAAAGGAGACGAAGGTTTTCAGAAATTTTCTTTGTATTTCAAATGTATATAGTAGTGTTTTTATATACAATTACAACTCAGAGAAAGGACAAAAAGAATTAATGAATCATATACATGCGAAACAACGAAAAACGGCACCAACATACTCTGCAAAACAACCTGGTATGTCGCCTAACCATATAGAATCAAAGATGGTGACGTAAACCGCGTTGCCAGTACCAAACCGGAATTGGGTATTTTATTACTCCCCCTCAAGATGGAGAGTACATATCATGAACTCCCATCTTGGACAGTAAGTAACGAAACTGATTGGCAGAAACAGGTTTGGTCGGTAAATCAGCAACTTGATCCTTCGAATTGACGTGCAAAGTCTTCAGAAAACCAGATTTGATGTGATCTCGAATGTAATGGCAGTCTAATTCAATGTGTTTGGTCCGTTCGTGATAAACGGGATTGCTGGCAATATACAGAGCTGATTGACTATCCGAAAACAGAGTTAGAGGTTTCGATAATCAATGTGAAGATCACGAAGTAAACCGGATAACCAGAACAACTCACAGGAAGCTTGAGCCATTGCTCGATATTCACTTTCGGCACTGCTGCGAGACACAATGGCTTGTTTCTTGGATTTCCATGATATGAGAGAATGACCCAAAAAGATACAGTAGCCAGAAACTGATCTTCTAGAGTCTGGGCACGATGCCCAATCAGCATCGGTGTATCCACTGAGACGCAGAGGAGAATTGCCTGGAAATAACAAACCCTGAGAAGGAGCTCCCTTTAGATATCGAAGTACTCGGTGAGCAGCCTGCAAATGACTAGAAAAAGGACGAGCCATGTATTGACTTAATTTCTGAACAGCAAAACTTATGTCTGGCCTGGTGACGGACAGGTATATCAATCGCCCAACAAGCTGTCTGTAATGAGTAGCATCATCAAGAATGGTGCCCGAATCAGCATAGAGCTTTTCGCGTATATCCATAGGTGTAGCGAGAGGTTTGCTGCCAAGGAAACCAAAATCCTCTAGCAATTCAAGAGTGTATTTGCGTTGACAGATTTGCACACCTTGGCGAGAACGAGCAACCCCGAGACCAAGGAAATAATGCAAGGGATCAAGATCTTTCAGTTGAAAATGCTGGTGTAAAATCTGTTTTGCTGCAGATAACAATGTAGGATTGTTACCAGTCAATAAGAGGTCATCCACATAGACAAGGATGGCCACAATTCCTGTAGAAGTAAAGTTGACAAAAAGGGAGGTGTCTGCCTGCGACTGTTGAAAACCAGAATCCAGAAGAACTTGGGAGAGCTTTAAATTCCATTGCTGGAAAGCTTGTTTGAGCCCATATAATGATTTCTAGAGCTTGCAAACAGATCCGGACTAAAAAGTCTCCCCCTTAAGGACAGAGTATCCCGGGGGAATCTGCATATAAATCTCTTCGGACAAATCTCCATTCAAGAAAGCATTGGAGATGTCCATTTGCTGTAAGTCCCAGTTCAGAGAGGAGGCCAGAGCCAAAATGAGACGAACTGTCGTGAGTTTTGCCACTGGACTAAACGTGTCCAAGAAATCAATGTCCTCTAATTGTGTGTACCCTTTCACGACCAATCGAGCTTTGTAACGGTCAACACTGCCATCCGGATTATATTTTACCTTATAAACCTATTTGCAACCAACAGGATGTTTGCCGGGAGGAAGAACACAGACCTGCCAAGTGTTAGTTCGAGCCAATGCATCTAGTTCTTGGATCATCGCAGTTTTCCACTGATCTGATTTGATGGCCTGGGTAAAGGTTTTAGGTTCAGGTATAGTGGTGATGGATAGAACAAAATGGCGAAAAGAAGGATGAAGGTGCTGGTCGGAGAGAAAGGAAGTAAGAGGATAAAGGGTTTTGTTAGATGCTGGGGGTGGGGAATGATGGTTTAAATAGTAACAATGGTAATCAGAAAGATAACTAGATGTCTTAGTATGTCGTTGTGATTTTCAGATACCCACATGATCTATAGTCTGTATAGGAGGAGAATGAGAGTCACTGTCTTCAGGGGAAGGAGACAGAGACGAAGGTTGATCAGAGGTGACCTTAGAAGGAATAGGAAGAGAGGAGAAAGAAGAATCATATGAAAAATGAGGTGGTGTTTCAGGAAAGAAATTTGTTGTAGTTGAAGGAATGGAATCTGATTGAAAGGGAAAAACAGATTCCTCAAAGATGACATTTCGAGAGACTGTAATGGCATTAGTCCGAAGGTTCGTGACTTTGTATCCTTTGGAGCCATTGGGATATCCAAGAAATACATGAGGAACAGTAGGAGGTGAGAATGTATGTCTGTCTTTGCTAAGTGTAGAGACATAGCAAAGGCAGCCAAAAACTCTCAAATGGTGGTATGTAGGTTTAATTCTCGAAATATTAATTATTATATTACATTATAAAAGTAAACAACGTATTCTTCATGTAATAATATTACCTTGTTTTAAATTATATGAATTTAAAATAGAATTTGATAGCGTGTTTATTTTTATTTAAATTGCTGGATCGTTTTTTATTTATATTTTTATTAGATTTAATTACGACATTTATGGTTCTCAAATTGATATCCAAATCTTTTTTTTTTTGTATTGATGTTATGTGCCAATTCGTTTAATTTGCAAGTTAGATGAGTCTAGATAAAGTTAAATATTTCAAACTCGTTTAAAAATAAATCGGATTGAACCGAACTCAAAATTAGCAAATTCGTGAGATGTTGAACCGAATTGAAACAAACTAAAATAAAAATAATCGATGATATATGAAGAATGGCTACTAATATCTATTATGAATTCCAATTATATTTTATATATTCAACGGATATGATTAAAAATATTTTTTTTAGACATATTTGGTCTAATAGTCTCTCAGTTATGTTTCTGACTTTTAAATCGAATGTTCTGATTCTATTTTAATTCATGATTTAACATCTTCATTCAATTTGAATCAACCTCAATTGATAAAGTATATATTTGTGTGTTAGTATAGAAAAGTCTCTAACAAAATCGTGAATTGCATGTATAACTACAATGTCAACCTCAATTAATAGTATACATCACTTGTTGGATATTAACAAAATCGTGAATTGCATATATTTATTATTATTATTATTATTATTATTATTATTATTATTATTATTATTATTATTATTATTATTATTATTATTATTATTATTATTATTATTATTATTATTATTATTATTATTATTATTATTATTATTATTATTATTATTATTATTATTATTATTATTATTATTATATTTCTAAAATTTATTTGGAATGGATTTGAATACGTATATATGAATATATTTTAAAAAATTGATGAAAATGAATTGAAAAATATTTCGATTAGGGTACTCGAAAGTACCCGACAATATCTAATGGGTTTATGAATTTAAATATTCGAATTCACATATATAAATTTAGATAATAAAATATATAATCTGAGATATTCGAATTCGGATTTAGATATCCTTAATACCCACCCCTACAAAGGACTTGCAATCCAAAATTATAAAAAAACAACAACAAACTTTAAATATTATATTATGTTAACCAAAAAAAATTTAAAATATTATACAATCAATAATCAACATAACATATGTGTTATAGGTCAATCATCAATTAGCAGAAATTATCAATCATCAATCGTCATTCAACAATCATCAATCAACAATCAATAATCAACATATATCATAAATTTACAAGAAAATTTAAGGAGTATATCCTAAAGTCCTAACCGCATTGTATCTATGTTCCTTATTTTTTTATACCTATATGAATAGAAGAAAGAGGAGTTTAGTCAAATTCTCTCACCTCAGTCTAAACGATGAATCTTGAAAGATCCGCTCTAATCTTCGATCCTGGATCCAACCTGGAGATCTGTTCCATCTAAATTAATTAACAATTAATAATCCTTAAGTACCTTGATTTTCATAGAATGGTTTCATATTTAGGATCGGGGATCAGAAAAATTCAATCCCTATCATCGGATAAATTTTCGGCAGTGACGCGAAGCAAATCACCATAACAAAAAAAAGAAAGAAAAAGAAAAAATTAAAATATAAAAAGAAGAAAAGAATGAAAAAAGAGAAATACATGTGGAAGACGCAATGACAATGGATTCGATCAGTAGAAACAATAGAGAGAGAATAAACTGAATAAAATAAACAAAATAAAAAGGTAAATGAGGGATGGAAAAAAGAGAGAGAAAGAGAGAGAGAAGAAGATCTAAAATTTATTTGGAATGGATTTGAATACGTATATATGAATATATTTTAAAAAATTGATGAAAATGAATTGAAAAATATTTCGATTAGGGTACTCGAAAGTACCCGACAATATCTAATGGGTTTATGAATTTAAATATTCGAATTCACATATATAAATTTAGATAATAAAATATATAATCTGAGATATTCGAATTCGGATTTAGATATCCTTAATACCCACCCCTACAAAGGACTTGCAATCCAAAATTATAAAAAAACAACAACAAACTTTAAATATTATATTATGTTAACCAAAAAAAATTTAAAATATTATACAATCAATAATCAACATAACATATGTGTTATAGGTCAATCATCAATTAGCAGAAATTATCAATCATCAATCGTCATTCAACAATCATCAATCAACAATCAATAATCAACATATATCATAAATTTACAAGAAAATTTAAGGAGTATATCCTAAAGTCCTAACCGCATTGTATCTATGTTCCTTATTTTTTTATACCTATATGAATAGAAGAAAGAGGAGTTTAGTCAAATTCTCTCACCTCAGTCTAAACGATGAATCTTGAAAGATCCGCTCTAATCTTCGATCCTGGATCCAACCTGGAGATCTGTTCCATCTAAATTAATTAACAATTAATAATCCTTAAGTACCTTGATTTTCATAGAATGGTTTCATATTTAGGATCGGGGATCAGAAAAATTCAATCCCTATCATCGGATAAATTTTCGGCAGTGACGCGAAGCAAATCACCATAACAAAAAAAAGAAAGAAAAAGAAAAAATTAAAATATAAAAAGAAGAAAAGAATGAAAAAAGAGAAATACATGTGGAAGACGCAATGACAATGGATTCGATCAGTAGAAACAATAGAGAGAGAATAAACTGAATAAAATAAACAAAATAAAAAGGTAAATGAGGGATGGAAAAAAGAGAGAGAAAGAGAGAGAGAAGAAGAAGACAAAATAGAAAAGGAAAAAAAAATGAAGAGAACGACATAAGAGTAAGGAGAAGAAATAAAAATAAGACAAATCCTAATTAATCATTGGTTATGTATTTATCGAGTTTTTGACTTTACTTTTATGATCTGTTATTACTTATATTTACAATAATTACGCATCATGTTGACCAAACTCTTTTGTCCTCTTCGGTGAACGGATCGGCTTAATCAACTCTCTATTGTCCATTTGGGTGGGTGGATCGTGTTAAATAACACGTGTTTCACGAGGCATTATATACGTATCATCATGTACCTCATAGGACATATATAACGATGAGGTATCACATCCTAAATCAATTTGAAAAAATGTGTGGCTTTTTGTTTTGTTTGCGTACATACGTAATGAGATTGAAGATGCTTGTGCAATGTCGGGAACGGTCAAGAGAGATGTCATTTAGCCAATCCGCGCAGGCCGCCATGGCTGCAGGGGGATTGGGTTGACAACGCCCTGCAAACCGTAGCCAGACTTCAGAGCTATACCTGCATTCAGAAAAACAGGTGTTGATGGGTTTCGGGAACGTTGGCGCAGAGGACACACCATTGTAGCGTTTTGTCCTTGGTTGGTAGACGCCGTAACAGCGCCAACCATTGCATGAATCTGAAGCGAGGGACTGATTCTTTGAAGCGAGTGCCATGTGCCCTCGGGGCGTGAGTGCCGAATGAGTTTCCAGGTTTTGGCAATGGAGAAGTCTGTCCGGCTTCCCAATGTGAAGGCTTTGGATTTCGTCTGACCTTTCTCCACGTGGGGACCAACCTAAAGAACTCGAAGCTTCGCAGACAGAGGCCATGCAGAGGTAGCCGAAACATCTTGGGACCATTAGGGCCTATATATGTACTCAACGAGAGCTCCTAAGAACCGTCTTTGTCTTCATCAACGCTAGTATGTTCTTTTAATATATAGTTCTAATACGCCACACACTAATATTTTCTTGTATTTTATAAACCCTAATTCTTATATTTCAATCTTGCAAGACATATCAATCTTGAAGACATACATGAAAGAGAAACGTTACTTAAAGACATTAAAGGGCAGAAACATTTATTCGATAGTACTTGAAACACTTCTGCTGTTACATATATCTCTGTGTGGAGTGAGAGATATCAGTTAGTGATTGGCGCGACATAAACTCCAACTCGATGGACGTTGCTCGCGTTCCCATGGAACCCGACGATTTTGCAATCTTTCTCCTCGAGTGTAAACTCAGCTCCCGCTTCAGTTCCAAACTGTGGAGATGTTCGCTTGTTCGTCTTGAACCTTAGCATTGTAATGATTTCAGCTTGAGTTCCATAGATCTTATCATAACATCCCTCCACCGCTGTGATGTATTCATTGGGATAGTCGAGCTCAAACTGCGAAAAAACCCCGTGAGAATCGGTACAAGTTAGGGATATAATGTATAGTTGAAGCATATGTAAACTCATTTCCTGAAGCTATGGAAATCGAAATGACCTCTTCCATTCCAATAAGGGACTTCTTCCCGTGGTCATCTCCAACTACGAGCCTCTCACCCTTCTCATACACAAATTTGACAAAGACCACGCATGAATCGCCTTGCCCTATGTATATCTTCCGCACACCGTCGTCCCATGAATCTCCTGCTTCACCGCCTTTTGCTTGAAGTTTCTCGGCCGGTGATGCAAAATACGCTCCAAGGGAGCTAAGAGTGTCGCCTGCTCGTCCGTAGAACCCGATAATTTTTCGTCCGTCCCCTTCGATCACAAATTTTGCACCGGACGCAAGACCAAGACCCGGAGAAGTCCTCCGCTTAGACGTTTTGAAGGTAATAGACGTCACCACGTCGTCAAAAGTTCCCTCCACTTCCGTGATGTATTCGTTTGGATAATCAAGCACAAACTGCAACAGATCAATCACTGGAAATTGTTATTAAACAAATATAATCAAACTATATAAAGATTTTGAGGTATAAAAAGAAGAAAAATGACCTCAATGGGCTGTTGTTCTATCTTCCCATCATCATGTGCTTGAAACTTTCCATCTTTGCCATACTCGAACTTGACATAAGATATAGCTGAATTATTTTGTCCGATGTACACTTTCCTTACACCATCATGGACACCATCATCCCAAGCATTCCCTCCATTTCCACCCTTCACCTCGGATTTATAAGGAGGAATGGTTAAAGATTTCGGCACAAAGTAAGCTCCAAGGGAATCAAGAGCATCACCATCACGCCCATGGAACCCAATGAGTTTGCCCCCTTCGTCCTCGAGCACAAATTTCGAACCCGTCACAATTCCAACCGATGGAGACGTTCTCTGCTTAGACGTTTTGAAGGTAAGCGACGTAACGATCCTAGTGTTGTATGGATCGACGGCGTGAGTTCCCTCCACTGATGTGATATATTCTTCCGGATAATCAAGCACAAACTGCAATAATTTTCAACCGAAATAATAACTCTCATTTCCGATTAAAAGAAACGAAATCGTATATGTTTCTAGTATAGAAAGTAGGCAAAACCGTTGTCGCTTCTTGAGCTCTCTTCCCATGACAACGCGTTTCCAATATCCCGCCCTTGTCATAGTCGAACTTAACATAAGCAATGCCCAAATCGTTTTGTTCAACGTGGACCTTTTTTACACCGTCGTAGGTGCCATCATCCCAAGCACCTTCTCCATTGCCACCTTGGGCATCTAGTTCATTCAGAGGATAAGAGGACAATGGAATGCGCGCAAAAGTAGCTCCGATAGCATCAAGACTGTCGCCGGCTCTTCCATGGAACCCGACAATTTTTCGCCCTTTGTCTTCAATTACAAACTCGATACCGTCTTTAGAGCCAAATGTTGGAGAGGTTCTCCCCTTGGACGTTTTGAAGGTAAGCGAGGTAACGAGGTCATTGCCCAATAACCCGAACATATGAACTGGGTTAAAGGTTCCCCCCACGGATGTGACGTATTCGTTCGGGTAGTCAAGCTCAAACTAAAATCATCGATAAAGAAAAGGGTCTCGCCGTAAGCAATTCAAGAATCGAGAACTATCAGCATATGTAACGATGCAAGCAGAACCCGGTGTTTAGACATAGATTCAGACAGTGTAAATTTTTAAAAGGAAAACATATGAAAGTACTACGTACCTCTTCCGGAGCTTGTTGCCCCTTCCCATGATCATGTGTTTCCACTTTGCCGCCTTTGTCGTATTCGAACTTGACATAACTTATAGCCGTGGAACTGTGAGCGACATATGTTAGAATGGATTAATAATCAAGAACCTAAATATTGGGCTTATACATCATGGACGATGATAACTTGCTGTTCAAGGAGAAGACCAACAATGACGTGAACCTTGAGGAGAAGTCAAAGCATTGGAATGGAGAAGAGGCTTATTTCCAAGCATCATATGACCGTTTGAGGAGCAATCTCAATCACATATATTAATAGATTTGATTTAAATGAAATCTGATGGTGTATATCGGAGATATGAAAATCACGGGAGAGAATTTTGAGTCTTCCTTATTTGAATCTCCTATATGCCACCTCACATTCACAGTTAGCGTCTTCATTTCATTTTGTATAAATTCTCATGTATGTGTATTGATTTAGATAAGACAATCTAAAGGGACATTGTCCCATATTTCTTAGTTTCTTCATCTTCAACGTGTCACTCTTCTTTTCCACTATTTTTCACATTCTCATCACTTCCAAATACATAAATTCCACATGGTATCAGAGCATAAAGGTCCATGAACCCCTCTGTTCCAAATTTCTTTTAATTCCGCTGCACAAAACTCTCGGTAATATACAAACCGAAGAGAGTTCAAGATTTTTTTTATCCTTTTCATCCGCCATATACATCCCTAAAAGGTCACATGAGGTGTGTTGGGTTTTCCTATGATCTCAAGAGCGAATCTAATTCCTAAGAGATCAGTTCTAGGGTTTGCGCAGCGGATGAAAAACAAAAATTTTGATGAAACCCTAAAACCTATCATGCATGATCTTGTAGAAACGTTAGAACGCTTACCTCAATCGATCAGGGACCTGTATCAATCGAAGAACGCGTTTGATCACTGTAGGCAGGAAGAATACCTTGCCCTCTACACGTATCCACACGGCGGAAAGGATTCCAACGGTTGGAACTTGTCTGCTAGGACTGAAGAACGCGTTCTTCTTTGCGCAAGGATTTCAGGGATCTTTCTCTTAGGTTTTTCACTCCAAGGGTTTCAAGGATCTTTCTCTTAGCTTTCTCACTCTCCAAACCTCTCCCTAGGGTCTGAAAATAGTGCCAAAAGAGTTGGGTGGCGTTCCCCAAAGTTGTTCTCACTTAAAACCCTAATTAGAGCGAGTTTAGTAAATCCCGACGTCTGGACCGATCGGTCCAGACCTAGACCGATCGGTCTGGAACCTTTTAACGTCTGGACTGATTTCGGACCTCACACGTTACCTCTGGACCGACCGGTCTACGTCTAGACCAATCGGTCTGGGTTAGCTGGACCGATCAGTCCAGATCTTCTGGATCGGTCGGTCTGGCCTCCGCTCCACCGAGATTTTCTCGTCTCTTTTCGCGCATTCGTCCTTTCCTGTGTGTGTGACCCTGTAGGCTCATCCGATATAGCAGTATAACACGAAATCTCTTATTTCGGTTACACAAGTCATAGGCGGTCTCTAGCAAGACACTATGACTACCTATCTCGAATAGAGTTTGTTCGTGATCCTACGAACGCCAGTGATGATTCCGTTTGATGATCATTTTGTATCACGATATCATATGTCGAATATAAGGCATGGACAAGCCACCTTATCTGATTCGACTGCTTTCTCGTTCACTGAGTTCGACTATCTGAAATAGACGACGTTCGTCTATAGTGCGGCCACACATTTCTACAGTCTCGCTCACACGAGGGGCCCAGCGATATCTCTCTCTTTTACGAGAGGTACAAATCCCGTCTTGACTATCTACAATCCAGCACATGATTCGTTTCGTACCTGATACACGCCTTTATAGTCCTCCTGTTACGCAGGACGTTTGACGTAATCAAAGTATGCAACTCCTCATGTTGGATTCCGTAGATATCTCAGGTCTTAGGATCCAATCATGGAACCTGTTGGGGTTCCCTTCGGGTTCCTAGCATGCGATCTCATCGATCTAGGGTTTGGTTTCTAGGTTTCATGCAGCGGAAGGAAAGATCTAAACCTAGCCAAACGTCACACAAAAACCAATTGTGCAATAACCCGAACAATCGTGTATATCGTCGTGGGATTCGAATACTTACCTCGTTCTTTCAAGATCTGGAAGTATCAATCGATCCAGGGCCTGTTTTAATCACCAAGAGTTGAAACCACAACTCCTCTACACGTATCCACACCGGCGGGATGAATTCCAACGCTTTGGAACGTAGCTGCTAGGATTCGTGAAGAGAAAACCGATGTCCTTGACTTGGAATCAATATTCCAATCTCTATAACTCAAAATCAAGCTTCTCTAAGCTCTCATGAGTGTCTTGGACGTCTGAGGTTCGTTCTCTAGGGTTTGTGGCGGCTCTCTCTTTAATTAGAATTGCCCAAAACCCTTAAAACGCGAAAACCGAAAACTGCCCGTAAGTCGGACCGTCCGTTCCAGG
>NW_010965216.1:2476275-2478163 GCF_000463585.1 Tarenaya hassleriana | reverse complement strand
CGTAGATATCTCAGGTCTTAGGATCCAATCATGGAACCGTCATATGAGATTCTAGTCATGACTCTAGTCCATGTGACAATCTCATGCGGGTCAATCCCGTATTCCGTTCTCCAACGAATACCTATGACTGTGATTGTATCAAAACCTATTATCAACGCTATGATCATTAATCACACATCATACTAGTCTTATTTTGTCATCATTCCCATAATGACACAAGACTAGGGAGTTAAGTGTCATTCATAATGATACATGGACTTCATAACACATCTAGTATGTAAGAACATGTAACGAATCAAATACTCTCATAAACCATAGAAAGTATAAATACATCAAATGTATCTAAATAAAGCACTAAACCAACAATCTCTCACTTGCTCTAATCATGAACTGCTAAACATCTAATGCCCATATCCCTAACATGACCCTCATGCTTCGACGAAGGGAGAGGCTTCGTCAACAGATCGACAATGTTGTCATCTGTCGACACCCTGCAAATGTGCACGTCTCCTCTGTCTATGATCTCCCTGATAAGGTGAAACCGTCTGAGTATGTGTTTGGATCGTTGATGGGATCTGGGTTCTTTCGCTTGTGCGATCGCTCCATTGTTGTCACAATACAGAGCAATGGGGCTATCAACACTAGGAATGACACCCAAGTCTCCAACAAACTTTCTGATCCAAACAGCTTCCTTTGCTGCGTCCGACGCTGCAATATACTCAGCTTCTGTAGTAGAATCTGCAACGGTCGCCTGCTTGGAACTCTTCCAGCTAACAGCGCCTCCGTTCAAGCAGAAAACATAGCCAGACTGCGATCTGTAGTCATCCGGGTCTGACTGAAAACTAGCATCGGTGTAACCCTTTACAGCGAGCTCGTCTTCCGACCCACCGTATACCAAGAACACATCCTTAGTCCTTCTCAAGTACTTCAGGATGTTCTTGACGGCGATCCAGTGCGACTCACCTGGATCTGACTGGTATCTACTCGTAATGTTCAACGCATAGGATACATCCGGTCGAGTACAAAGCATGGCATACATGATGGATCCAATTGCCAAAGCATATGGAATCCGATCCATGCGTTCTCGCTCATCAGGTGTCGTAGGACACTGACTCTTGCAGAGAACTGTGCCACTGCTCATCGGTAAGGTTCCTTTCTTGGAATCTTGCATCTTGAACCGTTTCAAGACCTTATCGATGTAAGTACTCTGACACAATCCTAGAAGACGCCTCGATCTATCTCTATAGATCTTTATGCCTAGAATATAGGCCGCTTCTCCTAGGTCCTTCATAGAAAACTGCGTTCCTAGCCAAGACTTAACGTCTTGCAAGGTAGGAACGTCATTCCCTATAAGGAGAATGTCATCCACGTACAGCACTAGAAAAACTACTGTGCTCCCACTGACCTTCTTGTAAACACATGGCTTGTCTTCGTTTTGTGAGAAACCAAACTTTTTGATTGTCTCATCAAAGCGAAGGTTTCAGCTTCTTGAAGCCTGCTTCAGTCCATAAATGGACCTCTGTGGCTTGCACACCATCCTCGGGTTCCTTGGATCGACAAAACCTTCGGATTGTGTCATGTACACATCCTCAGTCAAGTTCCCGTTAAGGAACGCGGTCTTGACATCCATTTGCCATATCTCATATGTTGGTTTAGTGCTCTATGATGTACTGTTCATGAGCTTTATTTAGATACATTCGATGTATTGATACTTTCTATGGTTTTATGAGAGTATTTGATTCATTACATGTTCTTGCATACTAGATCTGTTATGAAATCCATGTATCATTATGAATGATACTAAACTCCCTAGTCTTGTGTCGTTATGGGAATAACGACATAATAAGACTAGTATGATGTGTGATTGATGATCATAGAGATGATCATA
>NW_010965216.1:2472451-2474845 GCF_000463585.1 Tarenaya hassleriana | reverse complement strand
TCCGTTCTGCCTTACTGGAACGGACGGTCCACATGCAATTCTGGACCGTCCGTTCCAGGTTCCAGTTTTCCGAATATTAAACCGAAATTAGGGTTAAATCACTTTATAAGAAAGAGATTAGAACCCTAATTCGTAGGAGACTTTGATCAGCCGACTTTTGCAGTTCTTGGAGAGTTTTTGGTGAGATCCAAAAGCTCAACAAGTTCTAAGTCTCGTTTTCTCGAAGTGCAAAAACCGAATAGAGATTCGAGTCCTAGCAGACAAGTTCCAATTGTTGGAATCCATCCCGAGGTGTGGATATGTGTAGAGGGCGAGGTAATCTTCCTGCCTTTCGTGATCAGACGTGTTCTTCGATTGATCATGGACCATCCGTTCCGCCAACTGCAGACCGTCCGTTCTGTGTTGTTTCAGCGTGGAACGTCCGTTCTGACTTCTGAAGTCGGTCTGCTCGTTCTGCGAAGCATGGAACGTCCGTTCTATGTCTAGAACGGACAGTCCGAGGTCCATATTCCGAAATTTTCCGTTTTCTAGGTCCGATTATGCAATCGTTGCTTAATCTGATCAACTGTGACTCAAATAGACATGATTTATTCTTATGGATGGTCCATAGTGAATGAATGCATGTAACTTAATCGAGATATTAGATATGCTTGATTGAGTGGGAGCTTCGAGATTGGGATTACATAATCGAATGGATGGTCTATTCAGATTATGTAATACATCTGATCAAGGAATAATTGTTGATCCTTGATATGTACAATCGTTGCACAGAAACCGGTTAGATCTAGGAGCCCTACGAGTAAAGCACTTGTTAAGGCCTCGATCGTACGTGTCATGGGCCATGCCAAAGCTGGGTGTGCTGTATTATCTTGGTGAGGCAAGATGGAGAAATGGTGGTTCTCATAGCTTGAAAGTAGATGCTTGATCTAAGTGTGGTTTCGAAAATCCCTTGTTTATGTAATGCTAAGTGTGTACCTCCCATTATTAGAGCGCCTGTCAAGGCATCGATCATCCGTAACACGGGTCATGCCAAAGCTGAGCGTGCCGGATTATCTTTGTGAGGCAGGGTGGGAAATCGTGGTTCCCACAGCTTGAATATGGTTTACCTTAGGTTAAGTTGTCAAGTTTGACTTGAGACTTAATGGTACAGATGAGACAAGTATGCAATGATATTCGATATCATAGTCTCATAAACGATCTAAGAGTCATATTGGATATGATTGACATCAGATGTCTACCTAAATAGCATAAGGATAGGTGTAACAATTTATTCTTGTGTGAAATACGGATCTTAGTCCCATATGGAAAATTATTGTAGGGTTAGTTTTCTTTATGGGAATATAGCTCATCTTTGCATCTATGTTGTCATTATTTGATGATGGACTAGCTGGTAGTGGATCATAGATAGATTGACACTGATTGATGATGGACTAGCTGGTAGTAGATCATTGATAGAATCTGCATGTAGATGTGTTTTCGTTCTGTTTTGTCTTTTTCTGTAGGATATAGCGTTAACCGGTATTGTACCGAAATTGACGATGCGATCTATCCTTATGAAGGATAAGACTCTAACCATGGCTTCTAGATCGATCATTGATGCTTATTGGAAGCATGTGGATGATGATCCGGACAAGTCTAGCTTGACATTTGGAAACATGACCTCGGATTTGCGTAAGCGGTTAGAGGACATGGACGATTCTTTGATAGTTGATCAGTTGAATGCGTCATTCCAAAAGAGAGCTCAGAGCCATGGAAAGCGTGAAATGAAGCGTTCCAAGAGCAAGGGCAAGTGGAAAGTGACAAGCGTTGTCATTGAACCTAAGCCTAAGTCCAAAAAGGAAGAGTGTTATTTTTGTCATGCCGTTGGGCATTGGAACAGAAATTGTA
Organism: Tarenaya hassleriana; assembly: GCF_000463585.1. NCBI lineage: Eukaryota > Viridiplantae > Streptophyta > Magnoliopsida > Brassicales > Cleomaceae > Tarenaya > Tarenaya hassleriana. The sequence goes on along the minus strand of NW_010965216.1, from coordinate 2,472,958 downwards.
GACTCTACCTGGAAGATCAGGAGAAGAAGAAGCTTAAAGAAGCTTCGACTTCTGGTGTCTTCGTCATAGGGGCTAATTTGTTTACTTCTACGTCGTGGGTATATGATACCGGAAGCGCCTTGCATATTTGTGGAAATGTGCAAGGGTTGCGAAGAAGTAGACAATTGGCAAAAGGAGAAGTAGATCTTCGCGTTGGGAATGGAGCAAAAGTTGCTGCATTAGCCGTCGGGACCTATGATTTGACTTTACCTTCTGGACTTGTATTGGAGTTGCATGATTGTTATTTTGTTCCTGCTATCAGTAAGAACATTATATCGATTTCATACTTAGACTCGGATGGTTTCAGATTTGTTATTGAGAACAAATATCTATCCATTTATAGAGGTGATTTATTCTATGATAAAGGTTACCAGTTTAATAGCCTTTATGTTTTGGATGACGAACCGTCTAGATACAGGTCAATCTATAACGTCTGTGCCAAACGGTTTAAGCCGAACGACTTAAACC
>NW_010965216.1:2464354-2467902 GCF_000463585.1 Tarenaya hassleriana | reverse complement strand
GGCTCTTGGCGAATCCTGCCTGATCTCCGAGGTTCACTCGTCGAAGGTTAAGTCACAACCGGCAGTGAAATAGGTTGAACATCTTCAACTTGTTCACTTGGCTCAGTGTCTACTTGCTGCTCTTGAACTTCCTCAAGTTCGATCCTACTCCCACTGACTCTTTTGGAGACGAACTCTCGCTCCATAAAAGTCGCATTCCTGGCGATGAACACTTTGTTCTCAGCCGGAATATAGAAGTAGTAACCCTTAGTTTCCTTAGGGTAGCCTACAAATAAACACTTATCAGATTTGGGGAATAACTTATCAGTCATCTGACGCTTCACGTAAGCGTCGCAACCCCAAATTCTGACAAACGACAACTCGGGACGCTTCCTCTTCCATATCTCATATGGCGTCGTTTCAGCCGACTTCGTTGGACTCCTGTTCAACAGGTAAGCAGCGAACTCTAAAGCGTAGCCCCAAAAGGACTTCGGAAGATCTGTCTGACTCATCATTGACCGAACTATGTCCAGTGTTCGGTTCCTTCGTTCAGACACGTCGTTCCACTGTGGCGTTCCAGGAGGAGTTAATTGTGATACAATACCACAATCAACCAGATAGTCAGTGAACTCTTGGCTCATATACTCGCCACCACGATCGGATCGAAGTGTCTTGATCGTCTTGCCAAGCTGGTTCTGTACTTCGTTTCTGAAAGCCTTGAACATTTCAAGTGTTTCAGACTTATGTCTCAACAAATAGACATAACCGTATCGACTGAAATCATCAGTGAACGTAACGAAATACAGATAACCTCCTCTAGCTGGACAGCTCATTGGTCCGCATACATCACTATGTATTAGGTCCAATAACTCTGTCGCTCTCTGTCCTTTCCCTTTGAAAGGATGCTTTGTCATCTTGCCCATCAAACAAGAATCGCAAGATTCAAGAGACTCAAAGTCAAATGAATCCAGAAGACCTTCAGAATGAAGCTTCTGAATGCGCTTCTCGTTTATATAGCCTAGACGACAATGTCAGAGGAAGGTCGGGTGACGGTTCGTCATCCAAAACATAAAGGCCATTAAACTGGTAACATTTATCAAATTACCTCTATAAATGGATAGACATTTGTTCTCAATAACAAATCTGAAACCATCCGAGTCTAAACATGTAATCGACATAATGTTCTTGCTGACTGCAGGAACATAATAGTAATCATGCAACTCCAATACATGTCCAGAAGGTAAAGTTAGATCGTAACTCCTTATGGCTAATGCAACAACCTTTGCTCCATTCCCAACGTGGAGATCTACTTCTCGTTTTGCCAACTGTCTACTTCCTCGCAGCGCTTGCATATTTCCACAAATGTGCGAGGCAATTCTGGTATTCAATACCCACGATGTGGAAGTAAACAAGTTAGCCTCTATAACGAAGACACTAGAATTCGATGCTTTTATAAGCTTCTTCTTCTCTTGATCTTCCAGGTAGAGTCTACAATTTCTGTACCAATGCCCAACGGCATAACAGAAATAACTCTCTTCATTTTTGGACTTAGGCTTAGGTTCAATGACAACGCTTGTCACTTTCCTTTTGCCCTTGCTCTTGTAACGCTTTCTTTTGCCGAAACTCTTTCCAACAACTACCATATTACTCTTTCCGTGGCTCTCAGCTTTCTTTTGGAATGACGCATTCTACTGATCAACTATCAAAGAATCGTCCATGTCCTCTAATTGCTTACGCAATTTCGAAGTCACATTTTCAAATATCACGCAAGACTTTTCCAGATCATCATCCACATGCTTCCAATAAGCATCAATGATCGATCTAGAAGCCGTGGTAAGAGGTTTATCCTTCGTCAACTTCGGTATACTACATGTCGACGCTATGTCCTACAGAAAAAGATAAAATAGAACGAAAACACATCTACATGCAGATTCTATCAATGATCTACTACCAGCTAGTCCATCATTAATCAACGACAACATAGATGCATATACAAGCTATATTCCCATAAAGAAAAATAACCCTAGCATAAATTTCTATATGGGACTAAGATCCATATTTCACACAAGAATAAATTGTTACACTTATCCGTATGTTATTTAGGTAGACATCTAATGTCAATCACATCCAATGTGATTCTTAGATCTTTTATGAGACTATGATATCGAATATCATTGCATACTCGTCTCATCTGTACCGTTAAGTCTCAAGTCAAAACTTGACAACTTAACCTAAGGTAAACCATGTTCAAGCTGTGGGAACCACGATTTCTCACCCTGCCTCACAAAGATAATCCGGCACGCTCAGCTTTGGCATGACCCGTGTTACGGACGATCGATGCCTTGACAGGCGCTCTAATAATGGGAGGTACATGCTTAGCATTACATAAATAAGGGGTTTTTGAAACCACATTCAGATCAAGCATCTACTTTCAAGCTATGAGAACCACCATTTCTCCATCTTGCCTCACCAAGATAGTACGGCACACCCAGCTTTGGCATGGCCCATGACACGTACGATCGAGGCCTTGACAAGTGCTTTACTCGTAGAGCTTCTAGATCTTATCGGTTTCTGTGCAACGATTGTTCATAATCCGAATGGACCATCCAGTCGATTATGCAATCCCAATCCCGAAGCTCCCACTCAATCAAACATATCTAATATCTTGATTAAGTTACATGCATTCATTCACTATGGACCATCCATAAGAGAGAATCATGTCATTCTGAATCACAGTTGATCGGTTTTAAGCAACGATTGCTCAAATCAGATACCGAAACGCAAAATCAAATTTTGGTGAAGCGTCGGGTCCTAGACCGATCGGTCTAGGCGGTTCGGTCTTCGGGTCTGCGTCGGTCCAGACCTTTCGGTCCCGAATGGTCCAGACCGATCGGTCTTGGTGATCGGTCTACGCATGCAGACTGTTCAGTCCGGACCTGTCGGTCCAACCGACTTGCGAAACCCTAGACCGATCGGTCCCGAGGACTCGACCGATCGGTCTAGGCGAAAACGTGATCAGATCTCGTTTTCATCGTTTCTGCCCCGTTTCAGACCCGAATTCGACCCCGTTTTCGCCTGCGAACTCAGAATTCAAAGCTCTTGCACAGTATGCAACAATGAACAGAAAATCTACTCTAGATCCATAATCAAATCATGCATAGCATCAAAGCAAACACGGATTCAAACAATTCAAATCCTATAACGTGCGTGATCGGCTTCTAACAAAAATCATGCAGAGTAACCATGATACCACTGTTGGGTTTTCCTGGGATCTCAAGAGCAAATCTAATTCCTAAGAGATCAGTTCTAGGATTTGCGCAGCGGATGAAAAACAAAAATTTTGATGAAACCCTAATATCATGCATGATCTTGTAGAAACGTTAGAACGCTTACCTCAATCGATCCGGGGCCTGTATCAATCGAATAACGCGTCTGATCACTGTAGGCAGGAAGAATACCTTGCCCTCTACACGTATCCACAGGGCGGAAAGGATTCCAACGGTTGGAACTTATCTGCTAGGACTGAAGAACGCTTTCTTCTTTACGCAAGGGTTTCAGGGATCTTTCTC
>NW_010965216.1:2461986-2462665 GCF_000463585.1 Tarenaya hassleriana | reverse complement strand
ACCGAGGGCGAAGCTACTTATTTTGCAAAGGAGACTTTGGGTTCTTACATTGCGCCGAAGCACACCCAACTCCTATCATGCATCAACCGTCCGCCCATTGACAGTTTTGAGCTACCGCCACAGTGCATCACGATGTTCAGTCAGGCGAGTTTCAGAGGGCGGCCTACAGAGGATCCCATTGCTCACTTGACTCAATTCAAGATGCTGTGCAGATCAGTTAGGAAGGCACGAGGGATGACTATTGAAGATGTATACTTGGAGGCTTTTCCTTTTTCACTGATGGACCGGGCAAGAGATTGGCTCTACACCCTTGAGTCGAACTCGATTATGACATGGGAGGAGCTAGAGGAGCAGTTCATGGCGAGATACTACTCCCCAGAGAAGACCCGAGCTGCACAGAGAGCCATACACAGCTTCACCCAGGAGAGTGATGAGAGTCTGTACGACGCATGGGAGAGAGTCAAAGGTTATCAACGCCTTTGTCCACACCACGGCATGGATAAGCGACTGCTGCTTTCCACATTCATCCACGGACTGAGAGACGATACTAGAGCATGGATGGATGCAGCCTGTGGAGGGAGTGTATACGACATTCCCTTTGACACCCTAGAGATGCAGATTGCGAAGATGGCTAAAGCAAGAGGGATGTCAGGAGATAGCATCAGACGCTCTACAGGAC
>NW_010965216.1:2459451-2460241 GCF_000463585.1 Tarenaya hassleriana | reverse complement strand
TTCGAGCTTCTGTATTCTGACTCGACCGAGTCAAATCTTGACTCGGACCGAGTCAAGTCGCTGGAACACTTCGAAGCTTTGTTAGCTTCAGACTCGGTGTCGCAGAGTTCTAACTCGACCGAGTCAAGTGTTGACTCGGCCTTCCTTCGTTCTGACTCGGACCGAGTCAGTTCTCTGAGCCCTACCACCGACACCGAGCCAGCCCGGAACGTCTCCGAACCCTCCACGATGACTATTAAAGACGTTCCAGAGCCCAGAAAGCCACCATTTAGCACGGGGACGCTGAATAAAACAGAATGGAGTCTAGAGAATGCCCCGAAGATGAAATTGAAGCCTCTACCTCAAAGGCTTAGGACAAAGAAACACACACACACGGATAGGAACACAGGACCATCATTGGAGAGAGGTACATATCCCACTCATAATCCTACATCCGTGTTTGAACCTTCTATGACAGGTTCTCGATTAGGGGTAATGAGCAAGAGAGGATCGAAACGAGCAAAATCATCGCTCAAAAGTCCACATGAATCACCTCCTTCACAAGTTTGGAAACTCAAGGAGGATAGACGGCTCAAGCGTCCACGAGGTACAAAAGATGCGCTTAATGCTCAACATCTAGGGTGGCGAAAGATTGATTATCTTCGCCTCTCAGACCCTCCCATCATTTGAGCAAGATAGGTCGAGCTAATGACGTTAAACAAGCGCTTCTCGGGAGGCAACCCGAGCATTAGGTAACTTTTCTTTTTCTTCGTAGCGTAGGTAGTAGAGACCATGATTGTATTCTGGATCT
>NW_010965216.1:2457765-2459366 GCF_000463585.1 Tarenaya hassleriana | reverse complement strand
TGCGTTTGACGTGAGTTAACTTCGTTGCGAGCGAACGAATTTCGCAGAGCTAAGCCTTCTTTATCCCTATTGGTTCTTTTCATACGTTATTGTCGATTCCATTCTTCTGAGGGAGAGTCTACACCGTGGACGGTGTATGGTTCAAGTCTGGGGGGTGGATAGATCCCTCATCCATTCAGGCCTATCTACTTAGGATTGCATTTAGTTTAGGTGTATTTTTTCATGGCATATAGACTTAGGAAAATCTTTCACTTTTGCATATCACTTTGCATTAGTTGCATTCATGTTTTCTTTTTCCTTTTTTTCCATATAGACGATTTTTGTTAGGTTTGCATGATTGCATATGACATATAGATATAGGTTCATATAGGTTCATACCTCGTACATCCGTTTTGAACATCATTTGGAGGATTTGTGGAACGATAGAGTAGGAACATCTTGATGATCTAGTGACTTTGTAGAGCGTGGTTGAACCGTGTCGAATTGATAGTTCTCCAGACTTTCTATATATAGTTTGTGGGATGAGGTTGTTGTTTGGAACCTACGGAATTGAAACGACTATATCCAGGTTATATGTTTCGTTTAGAATCTTTTCCGAGTCTTGCAGATCGATGAAATCTAGTTCAACAAATGCCTTGAAAAAATAGAGCATCTCGACACTCCGCTGTCAAAATCTCGTTAACGAAAATCGTTCGAGGATATGAGTGCATCGATTGATGGTCCGGGTCTAAGTTGTGGGTCAGACATCGCATCAAAAAGAAAAAAAAAGAAGAAAAGAAAGAAAAGAAAAAAAAAGGAAAAACCGATGTCCTTCGACTTCAACGTCCTAGAAACCCGAGATGCGCGCGTTTGATAGAAAAATCCTACAAAAAGGTAAAAATACAGGTATGTAGAACTTAGATCGAAAAGGTTAAGTTGAGATAAGGATAGGTTCGGAAATAGACTTGGTGAGTTGTAGAGATTCTAACGGGTTCTAGGTGGCAATAAAAGTCCCATGACTAGGTAGATTAGTCTTTGGTAGAAAGATCATAGTAGACCGGTTTGGGTACGATTCACAGGAAGCTAGCATTAGACGGATGTTTCACTTTTGAGTTTCATGAGGATGCTATTTGATGTTCGTCATCCCTGTTTTGCAGATTTTACTCCTTCGTTCTTTACTCGAGGACGAACAAAGGTTTATGTCTGGGGGGATTTGATAACTCCTAATTCTCTCTATACTTCCTGGACGTTTTTATAGGATTTACATGAGGATCAAGTTCATTTGTAGGCATTATAGGCGCGTTAGGCTACGAAACTCGGTTTGGTTGTGTTTTTATAGGATTACAGGTCTCGGACGCGATTTGGACCAAAACGGGAGCAATCTGGAGCTAAAGGGATGAAATACGTCAAGAGCTTCCTTCTTGATTCGGCTGGAGTCAGACACCCCGAGTCAGATACCCCGAGTCAGAATGCCCGAGTCAGACACCCCGAGTCAGAAGAATGGGCTGGGCCAAATTCTTAATAGTCCCGTTTTGACTCGGTCGAGTCAGAGTACTGACTCGGTCCGAGTCAAAACCCAGAAAAAGCCCAGATTCGTATTTTCAGAGTTGGAACGGGAGTAG
>NW_010965216.1:2452546-2454293 GCF_000463585.1 Tarenaya hassleriana | reverse complement strand
GTACTCTTCGTGAAGAAGAAGGACGGGAGTATGCGATTGTGCATCGATTACCGAGGGCTCAACCAGGTAACCATCAAGAATCGGTACCCGTTACCGAGGATTGATGGGTTACTGGACCAGCTACAGGGAGCCCAGTGGTTCTCGAAGGTAGATTTGCGATCCAGATATCATCAGATTCGGGTCAAGGAGGATGACGTGCAGAAGACGGCGTTCCGGACGAGATATGGACACTTCGAGTTCGTAGTTATTGAGCTTAACCTTCTCCCCGTACAGATATGATCTCCAAATCTTCAGCGCGTGAACTACTGCTGCTAACTCCATGTCATGAGTCGGGTAGTTCTCCTCATGCTTCTTCAGCTGCCTCGATGCGTAAGCGATTACATGTCCCTCCTGCATCAACACGCAACCGAGTCCGTGTTTGGATGCGTCAGTGTATACTTCATAGAGCATACCCGGTCATGGCAATGCCAGGATCGGAGCTGATGTCAACCTCTGCTTCAAATCTCTGAAGCTCTCCTCGCACTCAGTCGTCCAGTCAAACCTGACGTTCTTCCCCGTCAGCTTCGTCAAAGGCCGAGCGATCTTGGCGAATCCCTCAACGAATCGGCGATAATAGCCGGCTAATCCCAGAAAACTCCTGACTTCCGTCGCAGAAGTCGGAGACTGCCACTCCATGACGGCCTCGATCTTGGCTGGATCGACCTGAATACCCTGGGCTGATACCACATGTCCCAGGAACCCAATCTCTTGTAGCCAAAAGCTGCACTTGCTGAACTTAGCGTACAGCCGGTTCTCTCTCTGCCTCCACAATATCTTCCGCAGATGCTCCTCATGCGTCTGCAAATCCGGTGAGTAGATGAGAAGGTCATCGATGAAGATGATGACAAACTCATCTAGATAGTCCACGAACACGCGGTTCATAAGCTGCATGAAAACCGCAGGCGCGTTCGTGAGCCCGAAAGGCATAACTACGAACTCGAAGTGTCCATATCTCGTCCGGAACGCCGTCTTCTGCACGTCATCCTCCTTGACCCGAATCTGATGATATCCGGATCGTAAATCTATCTTCGAGAACCACTGGGCTCCCTGTAGCTGGTCCAGTAACCCATCAATCCTCGGTAACGGGTACCGATTCTTGATGGTTACCTGGTTGAGCCCTCGGTAATCGATGCACAATCGCATACTCCCGTCCTTCTTCTTCACGAAGAGTACCGGTGCTCCCCATGGTGAGACGCTAGGGCGAATGAAACCCTGCTCCACCAACTCGTTTGGCTGTGTCTTCAGCTCGACCATCCCCGTATGTGTCATCCGATATGGATCCTTGGTAATTGGTTCAGTATCCGGTACCCAGTCAGTTGTAAAACCCCCTTTTTTTTTCCCTTGGCTATAATCCCGACAAGTCATCAGGAAAAACATTAGAAAACTCCTGGGCAACTAGTTTGTCTTCCAATCTATTCTCTGATTTCTCGGTAGTCGTGATAACTACAAGAAACGCTCTGTTGTCCCTCCTGATCATCTTCTTTTCGTACTTTTGGTTTGCACTTAAGGGGGTCCTCTGCTAAAGCCGATATAAATGGTGAGCGAGGTAAGTTCCTTCCGCTCTATGAAGTATACACTGACGCATCCAAACACGGACTCGGTTGCGTGTTGATGCAGGAGGGACATGTAATCGCTTACGCGTCGAGGCAGCTGAAGAAGCATGAGGAGAACTACCCGACTCATGACATGGAGTTAGCAGCAGTAGTTC
>NW_010965216.1:2450872-2452132 GCF_000463585.1 Tarenaya hassleriana | reverse complement strand
CAGTGGTATACTTGGCCGAGGGTCAAGTGGGATGTGGCGGACTACGTAGCGAGATACCTCACTTGCCAACAGGTGAAGGCAGAGCGACAGATGCCGAGAGGAAAGCTATAACCGCTGGAGATACCCGAGCGGAAGTGGGATTCGATCGCCATGGACTTCGTGGTCGGATTACTGCTCACATCCAGCAAGAAGAACACCATTTGGGTAGTCGTGGATCGACTAACCAAATCCATCATTTCATTCCTATCCGTCAGGAGTATCCGATTGAGCGGTTGAAGCCGATTTTCGTCGATTGAGCGGTTGACGCAGATTTACGTCGATGAGATTGTGTGTCTACATGGGGTTCCGAACGAGATCATCTCGGACAGGGATGCCCGATTTACATCACGCCTATGGAAGGCGATACAGGAGGCACTGGGGACGAAGCTCAAGATGAGCACGACATACCATCCTCAAACAGACGGTCAGTCGCAGCGGATGGTACAAACTCTGGAGGACATGCTCCGAGCTTGTATCATGGAGTGGGGAGCTCCGTGGGATCGGTACTTGACATTGTGCGAGTTTGTGTACAACAACAGCCATCACACGAGCATAGGAGTGTCTCCATATGAGGCCTTGTACGGGAGACCGTGCAAGACACCGTTGTGTTGGACAGAGATCGGAGAACATCGCGAGTTCGGGCCGGAGATTGTTGAGGAGACCACAGAGGTTATACGGAGGATTCGCGCCCATCTGAAGACGGTGCAGGACTGGCAAAATTCATATGCCGATCAACGACGACGAGACTTTGAGCTGGAGGTCGGAGATTATGCCTTTCTCCGAGTACAGGCGATGTGGGGGCATGCAAGGTCTGGACAGAGCGGAAAGCTGAAGCCGCGCTACATCGGACCTTATCCCGTGATCGCGAGAGTGGGAGCTGTTGCATACCATCTTAGATTGCCGCCGGAGCTGGGCAATATTCATGATGTGTTTCACGTGTCGATACTGCGGAGGTATGTAGCGGATCCTTCTCACATGCTACAGTCCCAGGAGTTGGAGTTTACGGAGGCTATACGTTTTCGAGACGAGCCGTTACCAATCGTGGATCGAAAGATCAAGAAGCTAAGAACGAAGGAAGTATCACTTGTGAAGGTCTTGTGGCGGAGACAAGGGGTTTCCGACATGACTTGGGAACCCGAGACAGGGATGCGTAGTAGTTATCCACATCTGTTTACTTGAGCGTTGTACGAACTCTTATGTATGATGTGGGTTTGTATCAAA
>NW_010965216.1:2449311-2450735 GCF_000463585.1 Tarenaya hassleriana | reverse complement strand
CCTCCCCCCTTAAAAAGAATTCGTCCTCGAATTCAGAATGTCATCATATCACCAAGATTTCCTCGTATTCGGTATCATAACCAAAACATATCCATATCGTCACATTAGCTCACAAATAGGTTTGATACACGTTCTGAGCGTGTTGCTGTGTTATCTCGATGATTTGCTGCTTGTATTGGTTAGAGGAGATTTCAATGAAGATTTAGCAACAAACCACGCATGATTTGGTTGAAAAATGAGTGAGATATGATTGAATGAAGACTGAAGAAAAACAGGAAATTGCAGAACGAGAATCTGTCTTGCCAAATTACGAATCCTTTTTCACCGTGTTACTGAAGTAATTCAATAATTGGTTGCTTGGGCTAGATAGAGGACATTTCAATGAACATTTAGCAACAAACGGAACTGAATTTGGTTGAGAAATGAGGGAGATATGGCCAAACGAAGTCGGACCAGAAAGCTGTTTTCGCGAGAACGGGGCTGGAACGGACGGTCTACTGGACCGGACGTTCTGGAAGTCCAGAACGGGCGTTCTGACTTCCCAGAACGGACGGTCTGCGTTCCAGACTTCAAAAATTGTCCCGAGAGGCCCCGGGACGGCATGGGACCCCTGGAACGACCGTTCCACACCCTGGACCGACCGTTCTAGGGTACGAAACCCCTTTTTCGGATGATTTTCGAATTCCGCGTGTGTGAGATGTGCGATACAACGATTGGAGTGACTCGTTGCATCATTATTCTGGGTAGTTTGCATGGCGTTAATCGGTAGCTCGGTCGGGGCCGAATACCGCGATACGCGTGATTGTATTGGGAAGATATGCACGTTGATTGCCATGTTTGTAGCTCACTCGTGCGACGAGTGCAGCATGATTGTGGTTGTGATATAGTCGTGTGCGACACGACAGCCAACGTCATGGACTTGACGGGCGTGCGAGACGCCCCTAGTCATGGACTTGACTAGGGCTATGGCAGAACCCTATGGTGGACTCCATACGGGTGTTGTGTTTATTGTGTCATGGACTTGACACGGCCAACGTCATGGACTTGACGGGCGTGTGAGACGCCCCTAGTCATGGACTTGACTAGGGTTATGGCTGGACCCTATGGTGGACTCCATACGGGTATGTTTGTATTTCCGTTGTGTCATGGACTTGACATCGGAGGTCACGCGAGTGACAGGCGCAGGAGACGCGTGTAGTCGCATGTGATGCGATGGCCAACGTCACGCGAGTGACGGGCGTGTGTGAGACGCTTCTAGTCATATTGATATGACTAGGACCTTTGGCTAACCCTATGATGCGATGTCATATGGGTATGATTGTGTTTGACATATTCGTGACTGATGTGATGTGATTATATATGTATATCATTGTTGTTGTTGGTTGTGAATTATCGAATTAACACCGTTCTCGCTGAGAACGGGT
>NW_010965216.1:2422854-2448406 GCF_000463585.1 Tarenaya hassleriana | reverse complement strand
CTGGACCGATCGGTCTGGAGCTTTTTAATGTCTGGATCGATCGGTCCATGTCTGAACCGATCAGTCTGGCACAATTTTCGGACCTCACAAGTTACCTCTGGACCGACCGGTCTATGTCTAGACCGATCGGTCTGGGTTAGCTGGACCGATCGGTCCAGACCTTCTGGACCGATCGGTCTGGCCTCCGCTCCACCGGGATTTTCTCATCTCTTTTCGCGCAAACGTCCTTTTCCGTGTGTGTGACCCTGTAGGCTCATCCGATATAGCAGTATAACACGAAATCTCTTATTTCAGTTACACAAGTCATAGGCGGTCTCTAGCAAGACACTATGACTACCTATCTCGAATAGAGTTTGTTCGTGATCCTACGAACGCCAGCGATGATTCCGTTTGATGATCCTTTTGTATCATTATATCATATGTCGAATATAAGGCATGGACAAGCCACCTTATCTGATTCGACTGCTTTCTCGTTCACTGAGTTCGACTGTCTGAAATAGACGACGTTCGTCTATAGTGCGGCCACACATTTCTACAGTCTCGCTCACACGAGGGGCCCAACGATATCTCTCTCTTTTACGAGAGGTACAAATCCCGTCTTGACTATCTACAATCCAGCACATGATTCGTTTCGTACCTGAAACACGTCTTTATAGTCCTCCTGTTACGCAGGACGATTGACGTAATCAAAGTACGCAACTCCTCATGTTGGATTCTGTAGATATCTCAGGTCTTAGGATCCAATCATGGAACCATCATATGAGATTCAAGTCATGGCGCTAGTCCATGTGATAATCTCATGCGGGTCAATCCAGTATTCCGTTCTCCAACGAATACCTATGATTGTGATCGTATCCAAATACCTATGATCATCTATATGATCATCAATCACACATCATACTAGTCTTATTATGTCATCATTCCCATAATGACACAAGACTAGGGAGTTAAATATCATTCATAATGATACATGGACTTCATAACACATCTAGTATGCAAGAACATGTAATGAATCAAATACTCTCATAAACCATAGAAAGTATCAATACATCAAATGTATCTAAATAAAGCTCATAAACAGTACATCATAGAGCACTAAACCAACAAGGTGTACTTGGGATGACTTTGGAGGCCTTGAAGATGAAGAAGGAAATCATTGTTCATACATCGAACATGCCAACAGTGTTGTAGAACAATTTTGGTGTACCAAGGAAGAGGTTGACGCATGGAATAATCTCTCTATAGAAGAAGTTCAAGCCATGTGTGTAGATGACGAACCATATGGGGAAGAACAAAACAAGGGGGAATTGGATGTAGAAGACATTCTAAATCAACTCCCACTGCAAATCAAAGAAGCGTTGATGCAAACAGCCAATGCAAACAAATTTGAGTTAAGTGTCTCTCTTCTTGAAGATTTGTTAAACACTAACGAGTTTTTTGAAATGATACAACAAGCACAGGTTACAAGCAAAGAAAATCTATCTCAAATTGTCGAAGAAAGCGAAATGGATAGACAACTACAAAACGAAGACAAAAACCATGAGAAGGAGAGAGCCTTGGATGCAACAAAGTCAGAAAAAGAAGGAATAGAAAAGGATATGATAGTGAATGACCCTACAGTGGAGGAAATGAACTCCGAAGAAAAGGCGTCACATGCATCCGACATCATTCCTCATCCGACAATAACAAAGAATCTGAGTATCTCCTTCACATGGAGAGGAAACCAAGTTTGTAGTTTCTTTTATTCTCCCGTATCATTTGATTTTTGTGTTCCAAGTGATATGTTTGGTGTTTTTAGTGTTTATGAACAGAAAATACAACAATTAATCACGAGGTTTCATGGAGTTGAGAAGCTTACGAGTGAGGGGGAATGGCATGGTACACTCGTATGCTTCTCTACCAAAAAGGACACAATGCAAGTATTCGAGTACAAAACGAAAAAGACATTACCTATGAGTTTGAACAACTTTAGGCTCGGTAAATCTATTTTTAATACGCTTGTCTTTGATCCCGGTAAAAATGAATGTGTGTTGAAAGATGAAAATAAACCTATAGATATTAAAATCATGTCTAATTTCGTTTGTAATAAGAATGAAAACCGAGATGAAATATTTGAAACTATTTATGATAATTTGACATATCATGATATGTTAGCGTATAAACTCGTATTTAAATATATTAGGAGTCTTTATCTTCTTTTATTTGATGAAATGAATATCCTTGCAATTTTATTTCGATTTATCATCATATGGAGTGTTACGACCTCCTTTGTGTTTGCTAATATTTTACTTGAGTTGATGCAGAAAAATAAAATTTTAAAATCAATAGAAGCTACATGGAAGGAGATGGAATGCTTGAAGACATCCCAATACAACAATGAATACATTCAATCTTCAAGATTAGTTTTTCGATAATTCTCCAAACTAAGGGGGAATGTTAGAATGGATTAATAATCAAGAACCTAAATATTGGGCTTATACATCATGGACGATGATAACTTGCTGTTCAAGGAGAAGACCAACAATGACGTGAACCTTGAGGAGAAGTCAAAGCATTGGAATGGAGAAGAGGCTTATTTCCAAGCATCATATGACCGTTTGAGGAGCAATCTCAATCACATATATTAACAGATTTGATTTAAATCAAATCTGATGGTGTATATCGGAGATATGAAAATCACGGGAGAGAATTTTGAGTCTTCCTTATTTGAATCTCCTATATGCCACCTCACATTCACAGTTAGCGTCTTCATTTCATTTTGTATAAATTCTCATGTATGTGTATTGATTTAGATAAGACAATCTAAAGGGACATTGTCCCATATTTCTTAGTTTCTTCATCTTCAACGTGTCACTCTTCTTTTCCACTATTTTTCACATTCTCATCACTTCCAAATACATAAATTTTTGAATCTCCTATATGCCACCTCACATTCACAGTTAGCGTCTTCATTTCATTTTGTATAAATTCTCATGTATGTGTATTGATTTAGATAAGACAATCTAAAGGGACATTGTCCCATATTTCTTAGTTTCTTCATCTTCAACGTGTCACTCTTCTTTTCCACTATTTTTCACATTCTCATCACTTCCAAATACATAAATTCCACAACATAGACTCTCCGTGCACCGTCATAAACACCGTCATCCCATTCACTCCCTCCATTACCACCTTCAGCTCCCAACTTCCTCGACATCGTAGCCATTTCTCTCTCTTCCTAGCGACATGAAACAAGACACAAACTATGTCAGAATGTTTCATAGCTCCAGTTTACATTCAACCTGACAGTTCCATTGTCGAGGAATTTGGATCGTCTAGGAATCTCGATGTAACAGGGAATGAATATGAAAATGTGTCAATATGATTATTATTTTTTTTGCAATTATGAAAAATAGATAATTATTTAATAGTGCACGTGTTGGGGTAAAGTCATAGTAGTTCCAAAAAAAATCATCACGGCTACGCAAGGATCCAAAGAGAAAATGAAATAATGAGTAAATAGAGTCACATATACGACATATATACATACATACATACATACATATATATATATTGATTCTTCATAACGTATTCAAGAAACAAAAAAAAAAGGAAGAAGAAGAGATTGAGTGTGAGACTAACTCTAGGTTTGTGATTTTACTTGATAAGAAAGTGAGGAAGAAAGGTGGTATTTATAGACTCTCTTCGTGTGAAGAGTGTTTTTTATTTTCGCCCCCATTTTCCTCATTGCTTCCATGCAATATTCATTTTAAACCCAGAGACATGTGTAGTTGGATATGTATGTTTAAAAGAGTTGACTCAATTATCTATATTAATATTATGATTTATTTATTTTATGTCAAATTTTATCGATCTATATAAATAATATAATCGTTTTCATACAAATTTTTTTTTAAAATCAGGGTAAAATCTTTAAAAATTTCTGAATTTGTAAAATAATAGAAAATAAAATATTAAACTTTTCGTTTAACAAATTTATTCTCAAACTTATAAAATATATCATTATAATTTCTAAATTTGTGAATTAGTGTTATCAGAAATCTTGATGAGATTGATTACAAAATCAGTTTGACAATTATAATTACACATTTTACAAGTTTGAAAATTATAATGATAAGTTTGAGAATAAATTTATTAAGCGAAAGATTTAAAATTTTATTTTCTATCATTTTACAAATTCAATAATTTTTATAAGCAATATATAATATATATGATTTTAAAAAAATTTAAAAGAGAAGATGTTTTAATTTTTTTTTATATCAAAACATCACAAGTCGTAGCCCAAACGCAAAAGAAAAATTGCGTTTTGATTCTCTAAATTTTGTTGTTATTACGAACCATTGCGATTAAAACGCTGCGTTTGCGATTGAGTGCATCATTGTAGAAAAATGAGTCTTAAATGATTCTAGAAATTCTTAGAACTTTTATTATGGACCCAAATCTAACACCAAACTCTATTAAATTAATACTAAGAAAATCACAAACCTTAATCATTAAATGATATCTTTAATCTCGTATCGTGAACTCATCGTGCATCACGTGGTTACACATCTATTGATTGTAATTGTACGATGATATAGATAAATTTATTATGGATAAAAAAAATATTAATTTGATTTTACTAAAACCAAAATATAATAAAGTTCAGTTTTATTTAATTTTATATATAGTAATTTATACGAAAATAATTTTAATGAATATAGTGAACGCGTAATCCAACCTTACTAGCCTAATAATTCCAATTATGTATTTATTGAGTTTTTTTATTTTATTTTTATTAGTTTTATTATTTATTTACAAATTTACGTATCATGTCGACCAAACTCTTTCGTCCTGTTGGGTAAATGGATCGCTTCAACCAACTCTATTGTTCTGTTCGGTGAATGGATTGTATTAAACGACACGTGTTTCACGAGGAAATATTTACATACCATGTATTTCACAAGACTCGTGTATATAAATGTCATTCAAGGTTTTCCATAAAAGCCCATTGGGCCTTTCACTTGAACCTTTGGGCCCATTGACCTTTCTGCCCAACATTGGTCCATTGGGCCTTTCAACCCAACTTGTTTCTAATCGATCGATCGGGAATAACTCTCTCTCTTAAACCGTACAAAAACATAAATCGTACAAAATATCATACTCTATTACTCAGACTAATCAATCCGAGATTTAACAACCATAAACCGACTAATAACCAGACTAATCTGACCTAAACCGGTGTTATACAACCCTAAACCCTGTTGCACCGAACTCTTCTGCTCTAAACCGGTCCAATTGGACTCTAAACCAGACCAAACCGGTCCTAATTTATCTACACCAAACCATAATTGTCTTAAACTAGTTCGGTTTTATCCTAAACCGAACAAACTTTGACCAAATTGGTCAAAGTCAATTTAAATAAGTCCAAACCGATCAAAATTGAATTGGAGCTGGTCTGAACCGACTCGGATTGAATCAAATGGATTTAATCTGAACCGGGTTAGACGAAAGAACTAACTCGAATTAAATCGGAATATCCAGTTTAACCTAAACCGTAATTTTCAGAAACCCCAACCGTAGATTTAACTGTCAACTCGGTTGTTGCTCAATCGAATCCCCGACTCGCCCGAGTTACGACCTCATCTGACGAGGACATCATCGGAACCCACCACCGCCTAGTGTACCGTATAAGAACGTGGACATCATCCCTTCAAATTTCTCCCGATCTGACTCTGATCCCGTCCGAGGATTTCATCGAGACCGCTTCGAACACCGCCTCCTAGAAAATCAGCTGAAACAAAACGAAGACAAAAATAAGAAAGACATCAGACCACAAATCTGGGAGGAAGACATACCTCGCCATCGTCGGAACTGGACGAGAAATGGAAGAACGAGGCGCAACTTTTTACGTATTTAGGTTCCAAGGATCCACTAAAGACAGTGGTACACAATGCTCATAATACGAAGATTTATCAACACACGCACAACAAGAAAGAACAGCAAACCGAAACTTCCATGTCTCGACGTATATCCGCCGTTTCTCCTCCCTGCAGCTCTCTCTCCTATCTGCGTATGTGGTCGTCTCCTCCTTGGATTTGATAAAAAACACGAGAGCCTTCACCTTTCAAGCGGAACCCTAATCCGAAAACGCCTTCGTATTGTTTGATGGCCTGGTTAGCCTGTACCGAAACACAATGGACACAGAAAACCAACCAAATCATCTGGTTCTTCCCTAACCGAACCGAAACGAGAAGCCTCGTGCCAGCAGAGACAAAGTCTTCACTCCTACACCATCTATCCCAACAAAAACATATTCGTTTGGGATTTCGATTTGATTTTGTTTTGGTTATATTCGGATTCAATTTTTTTAAAAATATAATATTATTATAATAAATTTGGTTCGGTTCTATTTCGTTTGGATTCATTCTAGTTTTTTATTGATAAAAATAATTATTTTAAAAAATCAGTTTTTTGTTTTTTTAATCAATTTATTTTTTGTTTTTTAGATTTTAAATAAATGATAACCATTGGTTCGATTACATTCCAATCGATTAAGTCGTTTGACATTTTTTTCCCTATGAGAAGTAAAAGAAAACAGTCGAACTACTGAGTTTCTTCCAGGTGTCATTTTCACAGTCTGCAAAGGCGAGTGACATTGTTTTTGTACTCGCAGCACGTGATTCCGTACCAATATCGTACGGCTACTCTGATACAGTTATAACATACGCATATAAAGACAGAAAGGCGTCTGCTTCATACTCGCCTTCTCCGACTTCTTGTTTTCTGTATTCTGCGCAATTTTTGTACTCCAGAGAGAGGGAGAAAGAAACCTTAACACGGAAGAACAATGGCGGTCGCGAATCAAGAAACGGCGCCGTTTAGGAGCCGTCAACACTCCGTGAAGAAAGCGTCGGTATACGTCGGCGATCTTCGTCCCGACGTGACGGAGGAAGATCTCATCGTCAAATTCTCCTCCAGGGTTCCCATCGTCTCCGCCCACCTCTGCCGTTGCTCCGCCACCGGAAAATCCCTCTGTTACGGCTACGTCAACTTCAATTCCTGCTTCATTGGTAAAAAAAAAAACCCAAAAAGATTCTTCCTTTCTCGTCTTTTCCTCGTTCTTTGCTCGATTTCTGGTGTTCAGAACTTTGGTCCGAGAATCTATTTTCTGGGTCATCTTTTTTGGTCGACCTTTCTTGTGTTAATGACGTAAAAGGGTTTCTGTTTCTTGCAGCATCAAATGCTCTGGCTTGCTTAAACCACACTGATATGATGGGAAAGCCAATGAGGTTGATGTGGTTTGAGAAGGATCAGACGCTGCGTCGAAGTGGAATCGGGAATCTTTTCGTTAAAAATCTCGCCAGCTCGATCACCAGCAGTTGCTTAGAACGTATTTTTAGCCCCTTTGGGAGTATACTCTCTTGCAAAGTGGCTGAGGAAAACAGGCAGAGTCGAGGTTTCGGCTTCGTCCAGTTCGATTCAGAACAATCTGCTACTTCTGCTCGTTGCGCCCTCCACAGATCTGTCATCGATGGGAAGAAACTGTAAGTTCACAATGTAAATTTTCGATCTTTTCGGTAAAGTGACAAGCTTGTTTCTATGTTTTCGTTTGATGTGATTCTTCCTTAGGTATGTATCTAAGTTCGTGAAGAAGACGGAAAGAGCTGTTGCGTTGGGAAAACATGATTTCACAAACCTTTATGTGAAGAATCTGTCAGAAGGTGTGACAGAGGATTTTCTGCTAAAGACGTTTTCCCCATATGGGAGAGTTTCCAGTGCCGTGGTCATGAGGGACGACACGGGAAAATCGAGAGGGTTCGGGTTTGTGAGTTTCTCCGAGGCGGAAAATGCTAGGAAAGCGGCAGAGGCATTGAATGGAGCAGTTCTCGGTAAGAATTTCGTTGTTTTGAACAAGAAGATCGTCATCAAAAATTTCTGACTCGGGGAACGATTTCTTCCTCGTTAGGATCCAAGAAGTTGTTTGTCGGAAGGGCTCAGACCAAAGCCGAAAGGTTGGAGATCCTGAAACATGAACTCGAGGAGAAGTTTATTTCCGGGTTCAAGAACTCAAAGTGGTTGAATCTGTACGTGAAAAATCTGAGCGAATCGATAGACGAAACGAGGCTACGAGAAATTTTTGGATGGTATGGACGAGTAATCTCTACTAAAGTAATGCGTCACGAGAATGGCGTAAGTAAGGGATTCGGTTTTGTATGTCTCTCTAACCGTGAAGAATCCAAGAAGGCTAAGAGAGAGCTCAACGGTATAAAATCAGAGATTCCCTTCCTTAATTTTCTTTTTTGGGATGAAACCCGAGATTCTTACTGATTGAATCTGAACGTATCTGTTCACAGGAACTTTCGTTGACGGGAAATCATTAGTTGTCCGAGTAGTAGAGCGGAAAGAGGATCGGCTGAAGAGGTTGCAGCGTTACTTCACTGAACCATCGGGCCAAGTCCCGGTCGGTTACATTTCCGGGTGGCATTTTCCACATGTTCCTGTCCGTTTTCCCGGGCAATGCACGTATATTCAGCCGTTCCATATCGGGCAAACCTCTTTCTACATGGGGGGTTCTCAGTCATTCACCTCATACGTAAGCATTAGTTTTCAGCTCTAATGTTTCAGGGTTTGCATCATTCATTTTCTCACGTTTCCTTTGGAAAACCTCTTAGCTTCCTGTCGGACAGCAGAAGCAGAATGGAAATCCGCAGGACAAGGTGAAGAAAAGGATGTTCTGTAATAATATCACTGTAACATGTGCTGAATTATGTCATCTTCTAAGATTTGTTGCCATTTTTTTTTCCATTTTTTGTTTTCTCTGCAGCCTTCTGCTAGCTCTGGAACGAAAACCGGACAGAAACATGGGCTTAGTGGTGAAGAAAACAGAAGTGGAAATGCAGAAACATCGCTAGAAGAAGCAACATCGGTCTTGAAAGCGGCTTTGATGAAGTCTCCTTGTTCTCGTGGCAGTGACAGCTGAAAAGCTCTAAACCCTAAGTAACCGAAGAAACCGATTTTTTCGTTTTCCACAAGACACTTGATATGCGTAGTTATTACAGAAAAAGACAGTGCATTTTGCCATTCCGACCATTTTTTTGTAAGAATGTTTGTTCAAGAAACTTCCTTCTGTGTAACTTTCAAGATGCTGTCCATTAGTATTCTTATTGCACGAAAGCAAAGGGCCAGAAATCATCGATCCGAATCACGGAAAAATAAAACGTATGCATTAGGCGATGAGACCGATGCCTTGGGTGATCAAAGCATCAGCAAGAACTTGATTAGCAGCTTGAGAGGGATGAGCACTGTCCCAAAACACATACTCAGAGGCATTCGAACATGCCCCGAAGGATTTCGGGTTGCACAAAAGAGAAGTAGTCTCGACTTTTCCAGTTCCGCAGCACCCTTTCGTTGCTTCTATAAACCCTGCAAAAGCAAATTAAAATGTTAAGCCTGTCTTTTGGGTTAGACATGAATCAGATATCCGTGGTTTTAGAGGTTATATGCGCATTCCATCGGTGGATGAGTACCTGACTCACGGATCAGGTTGAGTACCCAATTTACCTGCCTATCACAAAACAAAACTACTAGTAGAGTGACCAGAACTTACCATATTTGGAAGGGGACTGAACGAGGTCATAGAGTGGCTTTAAGATGTCGAAAACGATGATCTTAAGGCCCGAGTATCGCTTCTTCAGCTTTGAAGCCTCCGAGTTAAGCTTCTCGTTGAATTGTTTAGCGTCAGAGTTTAATCTCTCAACACAACCTTTCTCATGAAACCCAAAAAGGGTTCTTGCCAAAGGAAGACAGCCTAACGGTGCCAGAGAAGTCACACCGATCTTCCTCACTCCGAGGCCGTACACTTCCTATGCACACATTCCGTTCGGACACCGATATTTCTTGAGTCATATCATAAGCAATATGTTACGTATGGAAATGGAGAATTCAAGAACATAGAAAGGAATGTACCTTGACAAAGCTTGAGAAATTTTCAATGAGGTAGGAACCGTACTGGTCGGGGGTATAGACTTTGTGGAGCAAAGGGTTAACGTAGTAGTTCTGGAGAAAATCGCTGCTCCCTGCGCTCAAAAGGCAGATTGCTCCTTGAATTACAGATTCAGATTTGTTTTTCCCGGCGATTTTCGTGAGCTTGATCTTATATTCCTTGAAATACTCGATCTGCTGATATAACGGGATCGCGTGCTGCGGAAAAGGAAACGATCAAGGGCATCAGATTCATGAAACAGAAAAACGAAACTCCAGACCATTTCTCTCTCACATTGATGACTGCAGCTTTCGGGTCGTAACCAGAACCGGCAGAAGCGAAATTTGATCCAATGAGAAGGTTACTGCCTGAAGCCTTAGAGCTAAGATACGCAGGTGGGTAAGTAGTGAACCCTAATGTCTCAGCTGCAACAAGAAACACACGACAAAAGAGTGACTACTGTTACGTAAACAGCAAGAAACACGGTTTGATCGTTATTTGGGCTAGTTTAAATTTAAATATAAATAAATAAATACACAAGTTTGGCTGTAAAGGTAAATCCATAATTACCCAAATTTAATTTCACGGACCAAAACAGTTGAAATTTTAATGTGTGTAACAAACATATTAAAGTGTATATATAACAAAGTTTTTTTTGGCTCATCCATTCAGACAAAACACGAAAACCATAAAACCACATCACCAAAGATGGATCAAACCCTAAAAGATCTCGGAACATCACTTGTCTTGTTCTTGTTCTTTTCTTTGGTCATTTTGAGTTCATCTTCTGCCCAAGACCAACCTACAACTGTTGTTCCAGCGATCATAACATTCGGCGACTCGGTTGTCGATGTGGGCAACAACAACTATCTTCCGACCGTCTTCAAGGCTGATTATCCGCCTTACGGCCGAGATTTCATCAACCAAGAGGCCACTGGACGGTTTTGCAATGGCAAATTAGCTACAGACATCACTGGTATAGTTTGAATCTGTGATTCTGGGCTTTAAAAGTGAGAAAGATGGGAGGTTGTGAGATTGAGACCATTAAATGAGCGTGGTTGACTTCGATTTTGGAGCCATTGGTTATATTAAATTATATATTTAAATCGATTACTATAAGTCTGCAACGAATCTATATATTTAATATATTTTATATATATTTAGTATATTTTTCTTGTGATTACCTATATATTTTCTGTTTTATTTACTATATTTTATGTTATATATATATTATTAAAATGATTGGTTTAGTACCATAGATATTGATGATGTTAAATGAAGTCTAGACATATATATTAATTTAAATTTTCCTTTTTTAAATTATCTCCAAAGCCGTAACAATATTGTGTTGTGTCCAAAGACTCCAAACAATAAACAAATAATAGATTAGCTTTTACTGCGTTAGTTGTGGAGATGAAATATGAGCTGGAGATTTATGTGGATATTTTGTCAACGGTTATTTTATGTTTAATGTGTTTCAATCGGCCAAATTCGTTAATGATTCCATGTTTTTATAAATAAATGATATTTTCCAATAATTTTGGATCTTAATAGAAAAGTTTTTTAAAAAAAAATGGATTTGGTTTGATGAATACACTTAAATTGAAGTAACTAATTCATGTAATTAATTCCCGCTCAGATTAGATATAGTTGGATTGAATATCCGTTGAACCACCTTATTAAAAAAACTAATTCATGTATATTACAACTTATACCCAAAAGTATGAATTAAAATTTTTTCGAAACTTGAAAATAACCTAAGATCGAAATTATTTTTTATTATATTTGTTTTAATTCGTTACTTGTAAACTATAGGAACCGAATTAAACCCAAAAAAAAGTTGAATGTTTCTATACGGTTCAGAAACATTAAATTTGTGGTGGTTTTGGGTACAAGCAGCCCTTTTCATATTCCTAAGTGGCTCTAGGACTTAGCCCAATTAGAATTCCAATTCTACTAATTACAATAAATTCATGCAAAACAATAATTTCACTTTATGGGTTTTACAATAACATGCCGACTAAGCATGTTTAATATCATATGAATCTGATACAATAACAATTTTAAACTCTGCAGAAGCTTACAAATAGAAGAACATACACATATATACACGCACATATATATATATTACCATAGGTATATACTCCCTCACTAGAAAATCTTCTTCACAGTTCTGAATCCTTTCTCGTCGGATATTATTTATAGACATATATAACTTACTAGCACTAATCCAACTTAGGTAACTCAACCGATGAAATGGAGATGCAAAAACGTCTGTCCCGTCGCGAGTTCGAGTTTCAAATTGGGGAGAGGAGTGTATATTCCAAGCATATGGTTAATTTGCTCTCGATCCCGGGATTAGTTTGGACTTCGATTCAAGATAACCGAAACTCAAAAAAAACTTACACTACAAAAAAATCTTCATATAGCTACGGAATTTGCGACGGAACTTTTCCGTCGCAAACAAATTATCGACGGTTTTGCTACGGAATCCGAAAATTTTTATTCCGTCGCAAGCAGTCGCAAAATCCATCGCAAATTTGCGACGGACTGCGACGTAAACGTTGTCGTCGCAACAACAAACATTATTTGCGACATAAATTTTAATATCTGCCAGAATTTGCGACGGATTGCGACGGAAATTTCCGTCGTATACAGAAATTTCTGTCGCAAATCCTAATTTCATTTTTTTCGTTATTTTCGATAAAAAATTTTAAATTTTCGCGGTTTATTTTTCGTTTTGCGACAGAAATTTCCGTCGCAACACTTAATAAAAGCCGCTCGAAATTTTAAGAAAAAAATCTCAATCTTCTCCAATATTCTCCAACAAATTGTTTTTCTTTAAAATTCGTCAAGGTTATATATCGTGTATATGGATATGTATATGTGTATATATGTGAATGTATGTGTATATGTGTGTGTTGTATATATACATGTGAATGTACATATGTGTATGTGTATGTGTAAGTGTGTATGTGTGTATGTGAATGTGTATGTGTTTATATATGTATACGTGTGTGTGTGTGTGTTTATGTATGTATGTTGTGTATGTATGTGAATGTGAATGTGAATATGTATGTATATATATAAATGTGTATGTGTTTTTATTTGATGTGTATGTGAATATATATATATGTGTATGTGTATATGTGTGAATATGTATAAATGTGTGTTTATATATGTGTATAATGTATATGTA
Source organism: Tarenaya hassleriana (assembly GCF_000463585.1). NCBI lineage: Eukaryota > Viridiplantae > Streptophyta > Magnoliopsida > Brassicales > Cleomaceae > Tarenaya > Tarenaya hassleriana. Next base: position 2,435,243 of record NW_010965216.1, on the reverse strand, counting down.
TATGTGTATATATATGTATGTTTATGTATGTCTATGTAAATTTATATGTGTATATATGTGTATGAATGTGTGTTTATGTATGTGTGTATGTGTGTATATATATATGTGTATGTAAATGTATATGTATATGTGTATGAATATATGTGTATGTGTATATATATATTTATATAAATTATGTGTATATGTATAATGTATGCGTATATGTGTAATGCATGTGTATGTGAATATATGTATATGTGTGTATATGTATAATATATTATTTTTTATATTTTTTTAAATTAAAAAAATATTTGCGATGGATTTTTCTATCGTAAATTTTTTTTTTAAAAAAAAAAAAATTAAAAAAATTATTGACGACGGATTTTTCTATCGTAAATTTTTTTTTATTTTTTTAAAAAAAATTAAAAAAATTATTGACGACGGATTTTTCTATCGTAAATCCCTCGCAAAATGCAGATTTTGTCCGTCGCAACTTTGCGACATATTAATGACCGGCAAACTTTTACGACAACGATATACGGACGAAAATTATTCCGTCGTTTTCTATCGCAAATTTGTAATTGCGACGGATTTTATTGATGTTTGCGACGGATTTTTCCGTCGCCAATTCGGATGTTTCTTATAGTGTTACTAGCACTCGAATCGTTTGTCACAAAAAACACAACGAGATAAGTTTCTACAAACACTAACAAGAAATGTACATTCTAAACACGGACCTAGAAATTGTTGTAAATGGGGGCAAACTTACTATATAATAAACATAATTTTATCATGGAGGCATATGCCCCCATTCTTATTAACCTAGTTCCGCCCATGTCTAAATACAACTCCGAATCTTTCAAATAATCACGTTACAAAATTAGATTTTACAAGCGATCCATACCTAAGTTATTATGTTATTTATATATATATATATGTATATACATATATTTTTGGTTGGAGTACAAATTACAACAAATATGTTATTGATCACGCCCTTGATATATATTCTTGGACCGAAAGAACCACAAGCTTGAACTGAAAAACAATCGTTAGAGAATGACACCGTATCCGAATGTGTCGCCTTGACAATTAAGGGATCTATGAGTGAGCATGTAATGTAACACATGCATAAGACCTTAACAAATGTTCAGTCTTATTACAATGTCCCATGTGAGAAACGTTTCATAAATTCGCTAGTTTTAACTTAGTGTAAACTCACGCAGCATTCGATGTATAAAGTCATAACGTATCGACGAGTCACTTCATTGAACAGAAGTTGTTCTTGAGAAACTAATAAAGCGATCCACAAAAGGTTCTTTGATGACAAATATACATATATATTGATTATCAAATATATATGTATATATATATAGCCAGCCAATAAGAAGTCGCCAAATCCACCTATTTTTTATGACCATAATAAAGAAAAAAGATACTATTGGATTCCATAAAACACTATTATTTACGTTAGTGGGGGATCGATGAATGACTTTCCCATTGCCGCTTTTACGTGAATGCACGAGTGAGAAGAAAATCACTTTATCACGATATAATACATTAGCTCGACTTTTGAATATATATATATATATGTGTGTGTGTGTGTGAAAAAGATATTTTACATTATATTTCAAATTATTTATTAAATATATATGACCAAAATTGTTAGGCATCATCTGCTTGAGGGTCTCCTCCTACACTTAGATAAAGTGCGAGTCCGTAGATCTTTCCACTACATGTTTCTGTTTAATTAAGAACTAAATATTTATGATATACATACGTGGCCGGAGACGATGAATTCAAAAAATTTATATAGTTTCGCGATTTTGAAAAAACATATATCTAGAATACGTGTCTTTGTTACTATTATTTCAATTTGATGTAATATCGAGATTGGATATAACGGTAGTCCAAGGATTTTTATTTCCTTGTTCTATGAGATAGAGGATTAAGTTCTTGACAAAAGGCCAGAAATAGTATATTAAAGATAATACAAAACAAAATATCTTTTGACCTATCTAAGTTTGGGTGATTTAGTGGTAAAATAACATATAAAATATGTTCTTATCCCATGTTCAAATCCAAACGTAGGTAGAGGCATTCATCTGTATTTCTCCAATCCTTTGGAAGATGTAGTTAGATCGAAAATCCGGTGAACTTCTAGATTATAAAAAAATAAATTATCGACCTAGAAGAAGGATAACTATACTAAAAGTATTCTGCTTCATATCATTGTTCATTAGAAACAAAAAAAATGCAAACCCTTTTTGGCAACATCAAATTATTTTCCAAAAAATATATGAAACAACGAAAAATATAACTCAAAAATTAAGTATAAGTATCTAGATAATACCAAATGGATAATACATATATCGTCCATGTACTAACGAGTTGGATTTTTGTTCTAATGCTGAAGAATATAGTCAAATTTCATCCAATATTAGATGGTTCAAAGGGACATAACTCTTTCTCAACTCATGTTCGAATCTTCATTTGGTGGGAGATATTCACATGAGTTTTTCTATCCTCCAAAAGATGTAGTTGAGCCGAAAGCACGGTAAATTTCTAAATTATCAATATATATAGATAGATATAGTTATTCTGAATATTCTCATATAACCAAAATTGTTGGATACATACGGTGCTATTATGTTGAATATGTATCAGCTTTTAACGTAGTTATAATAAGCTCGAGAATAGCTCATTACATATACTTACATGATTTGACTTTTTTTTTAAAAAAAAATATATATATATATATATATATATATTATGACCTTAACATGATGATATGTATCCCTCAAACTAGGAATGTTACGACATTGATCGGTCCAATTGCGAGAGTGCGTGAAGCAAAGTATCTAATATATATTGAAAAAAAACAAAAACAAAATTAAACGTTGAAGAAAAAAATTCAAATTGGTTAATATCACTTTCTCCATATGCTATTTCAGTCATTGTCTGATGTTCCGAGTAACCCTAATGATAATTGGACATATTATCATCAATTTTTTTTGTATAAAAATAAAAATATATATGTGTACACAAATATATTATACCACCTTTTATATTTCCTTCAGGATTTGAGGATGAATGGAGTTAAGAGTCTTTAATAAAAGAAAAGATTATATACAAAAAGAATAACGCCATCACCAAAACATATTGTGTTGTATACTTCCACTTTGGTACTCTTATGTACGTGGAAATTCCACGTTGTCTCTATATTAAGTCTCGCATGAAAATTATTATGATAATCAAGAAAGGCAATTCACTGCACATGACCACACGACAACAGGGACAACCTTATCCAATACTGACACACTAAATCATATGAAGTAATTAATGATCCAGATTAAGCTACATATGATAATGTAATGACAGCTTAAAGGGTACTCTTAACACCAAAAAGTTACCAGAGAATATCCAAATGATTCTGCCTTTGATCATGAACCTCGAATAAACAATTTCCAATCACTTTTGTTTTTGAAATAATGATACAATCGCTTTTTCCAACCCCGAGATTAAACCCTAAATTTAGGAAAGAGCATTCATCCGAGTTTTTTCCGAGATTAGTGTGGATCTTAGTTCAGAATACCGAGTTACAAAAAAAAGAAACAAATTGAATCTATCACTTTGTAAAGAGGATATAGAATGAACGTCACCATGGAAAGATCTAAGTTGCTCCAACATCTTAATTATTTATTCATATAAAACTAACAAAAACTAATATTAATTATACGTGAATAAATGAATAAAATCGAGCTATTAATACTCTTTATTCCTATCATGCATAATGAATATATATCCCCATAATAAAATTTTCTAGATTCCGAATCATAACGTTAATAGCGTTTAGCTTTTACATGCCAACTAAGGAAAGAATATTTTGGAGCTTGCTCTTCATTCTTACTTTAGAAATTAAATTAGTGAAATAAATTAATGGTTTCTGAAAAGTTTATTTTATTCACTCCAAAGCTTTTTGTTTTATAATGGATAGTGGTAAGAGGACTTGTTGTTATTTAGGGTTTTGCTATGACTATGGTTTCACAGTTGTGAAGCACAAAGAGACATTTTCATATTTTCCATTTGAATTAATGGCAATATCATATAGAAAGAAAATTAAAGCAAAGAGTTGAAAAAAAGAAAAATAAAAAGTACTTTTTTTTTCCTTTTTTGCTTTTGTGAAAAGAGGCCACAGCTTGCAAAGTTAAACCTTAATTACGGACTTTCCTTCCTTTAACAAAACAATGCCAACATGTAATTTCTAAAGGTTTGAGAGTGGGGTTGATATTTCGGCTATTTTCTACTAAATTTCGAATCATACATAATTCTAATATTATAACCGAATTCGATATAAGAATCAATTAGAAAATTAATTGAATTTAAATGAAATATAAAAATAACGAAAAATTGAATAAAAACGAAAATTTCTTTAAAAAAAATGGATATATCATATATGTGTAATGAAAATTTTACCCGAACCGAAAATAAACACAATGCAAAAAAAAAAAGAAATCCATACAAAAAAAGGTGAATGGATAAATTCTTACAAAGTAAAAAAAAATGTAAACTAAAAAATAATGGAATCGAAATATTATTGGGAAACACTAATATTCTTCAACTCTTAGGTGTGAGTCTTATTACCAATTAGAAATTATTTGTGGAAGAAAACAAAATACATATGAAGCAGCATCAATATCTTTATATTAATCTAACTGTAAAATTAATATTTATAAAAGTTTGTGAGTACCTTTAGAGACACAAAAACAAAGAAATAAGTACTTATACGTCTATGTATGTATATATATATATGTATGTATACATATATATATATAAACCTGTCATTTACATCATCAGCATAACTTAGATTATTTGATTTCCACTCAAATTGTTATGAGAAAATATAATATACTATATATATATATATATATATATATATATATATATATATAGTTATGAGATTACTTGATCGGACCGGAAAAAAAAAGGTCATAAGATGACCCTGTGGACTTATGTTGGCAATTAATTTATATCACAAGATAATATTCATATTTACAAAATATTATATCAGACAAAAAACGAATCAGCAAAAATAAAAATAAAAAGCTTAAAAACCATTAAATAAAAGCCCATAAAATATTATTACACGTACCCTCGGAAGACGAATTGGTATCTTTATTCATGATAATCCAATTTTTATCAAGAAATTACAAAACCGAAAAAAAAAACTTATCATTGTACCTTCAGATTTCGTCAGAGAATGAAAAATCGAATCTTTAGGGGGAAAATATACATATAAATATGTAGAGAACACTGTGAATTTAGTTGAACTCAATCATCTTCTGTTGCTTCAAGTTCTTGTAAAACTTCTTTATAAACTCATCCGCTGCTTTGTCAACGTGTCCGTTTCCCACGTCAGCTTCTTCCGGTAACGGAAACGGTGAGTCCGTCACCCTTAACGGCCTAACTAACGGAGTCCGTCCAAACCCCGGCAAGTACGGAGATAACGCCGTTAACGCCTCTACGTTGGTGCCGCTGTTACCACCGTTGACAAGCTCGAACACCGCTCTCGCGGCAGCGTTTTCGTCGTCGAGCGTTTCCGGTGTTTGGACGCACGCGAAGAGGCTCTTCTTCGACTTGGAAGCGATGTGGAAAGGGAAGGTGAAGTTTGGCGTGTTGCTGCAGCTGAACTCGTACTCGTGCGGCTGCGTCTGGAGCGCAGCTGAAACCGCGTTCGCGTCTGCGGCCGGGACGCGGCGGCGGCTGTGGAACATGAGGTTCTTGCCGCGTTTGAGCATCACGTTCAGGTCGACGACGAGCTTGTGCTTCGACACTCCTTTTTTTAACATGAAGATGACAAAACGTATCATGTTCCAAATTTTCTTGCTTACTGTTTGGCTCTTGTCCATCTTTAGAGAGAGAGAGTGCAGAGGGAAATATCAGAGAATGGTGAGAGAGAGAGAGTGAAGAGAGAGAGAGAGAGAGATTTGTGTTATGTGCTCTGATTTCTTATGAGTTAAGGATATGGGAAGTGCGTGGGGATACATATCATATATAAAGGGGATGGAAAAAAATAAGAAAATTAATATTTTTCAACAAAGATGTACCAAAAACGTGCAAGGTTACACAACAATTTTATGTTTATGTTTTAAAAAAATATTGATTAGGATTATTTACAAATTATTTTACCATGGTTTTTGTCTGTATAAAAAATAAAAATATATTTTGAAGAATTGTAATAATAATAGGGAAAAGAATTTGTTTGTGTTAATCTATATACAATACTAGTGTCTATTACCATTAACTATTCATCTCAATTAACTAGAAATCACAATCCAAAAATATTAATAAGAATAACTAACGTAACCATCTCGTATATGTGTGATTGAGACAACCCTATTGGGAAAGTAACCTTTGAGGGAGTTTTGCCTGCAATCATGTTTGGTCAGAAACTTTTGTAATTTCCCTATATATTTTTATATAATTTAAAATTGTTTCAAGTAGTGGCGTGTTTCTTTACATCCTCTCTTAAATGTTAAGAAAACAAATACATTATAATGCCCTTTTGATTTTGGACTTCCATTTTTTTTATTAAAAAAAAGATTTAAAATGTGCAATTTTGTTAAATAACTTCTCTTATTGAATATAGTTGGAGCTATCCAATGGTTTAAATTCTTTCTTAAACGTTAAGAAATTAATAATATACACTTCCCAATTCCAATATGGGGTTTCCAACTTGTTATATAAAAACAAATGTCACTGCAAAATTTTGTTGATAGATAAAAATAAGTGAACCCAGTAATAAATCCAAAATATTTTTTGAAGTGAAAAATCTTTTTCATTTAATATGTTAAAAAATATTATACATTCAGAATGCAATTTGTTTTTCTCTCTGTTGAAAATAGTTCTTTGAGGGCCGCCTTCACATTGTCTTGAAGAAAAACAAACCAAATAATATATTTAAAAAAAAGGGAAAGAAACAAAAACAAATTTTCATGCGGAAATGAGGAAAACAACATACTTTTAAAGTTGTGTACTTCAGATTGCACTTCGTATGATAATAGCCCATCTAATTATTGGTATTAGGTTTTGCTTTACGAATAAAATAATTGATATTTCATACCAAAATATTATTAGTGGGGTTTATGACTTGGCATTCTACTACGATGGTATATACGCTTTTGAAGTGCATCTTCTAGAAAATAATTAAATATATTCTTATTCTTAAAATATGGTAAAAATTTATATTTACGTTTTAATCAATATTTCAAAAACCCTTTGTAGATCTAGACTACGCAGATTATCCAACGTTAGAATTCGAATTCGAATATACATGAATTTCGGATGAGTAATCCGTGAAATAAAGTCCAAAAACAATGTTGCTGTATTGTCTGTAGTTTTCTCATCAAGAAGTTTCACAAAACTCTGTTTCTATTGATTCCTTAAACACGGATACACCTGAATTAAAATTCTAATGATTCATTATATGGACAAAAAGGATCTATATATAATCCTCCAGCTCCTCTGGTGCTATCAATCTCTCCATACAAGCCTGTAACCATAGCAGAGAATTTCATAAAATAAAATAAAAAGAATCGATAATAACCGAGAATTTTGGAGATGGAAACTTGCAGATCAACAATGGAAGCTTATAATATACCTTTATATGGACCGCGTCAATGGCAGAAGGGTTCAAGTCCAAGGCGATTCCGAAATGGAATACGGCCTTGTCGTATAACTTCATATGCACGTAGATTTTACCGAGCAAACCGTGGACGCTGCTCTCATGAGGAACGCAATCCTTGAGTTCCTCTAGAACTTTCGCAGCTTCTTCGTATTTCCCGAGGCCAACTAGTACGTTAGCTTTGTAGTATATCGGGAGCGGATTCCTCGAATCGCTTATACTCGCCTGATCCAATGTCTCCAATGCTTCATCGCTTCTCTGCAAAAAAGGTTAGTTACTATTCCGTTCAAAAAGACAAAATAGATTATGCAACCGAATGACTAAATCGATCCGAACTGAATAACACATAAATGCGACAGAACCAAGTCAAATATAAAAACCGAATAATTATTATTCCTACAAAGCCGAACACAAATTGAACCGAATAAAAAAATAAAAAATAAATCAAAAAATTCTTTGAAAAATAAATATATTTATCAGTAAAAACCGAACCAAATCAAACTGAATGATTATATGTTTTCTTAAAACTGAAATAACAGAAACCGAAACCCCGCAATGGCCACACCCCTAGATGCAAGGACAATAAGGGTATGGAGAAGTAATCAAGTTTCGGAACCTTTGATTCATGCAAGGCAATCCCATTATAGCACATGATGACCGAAGACCGTGGATTTATTCGGAGAGCCCGTTGGAAATGGTGCTGAGCGAATTCGAACTTTTCTTGACGGAGGTAAATCATTCCGAGACCATGCCATGCATTATAATGTCTCTCGTCTACATCAAGTGCCTTTCGGTAGCATCTTTCTGCATCCCCGTATTCCTCCAAGGCAGCGAACCTGAATAGTCCGATTTCCGTAAGAACAATCTCGTATCCGGTTATATGCAGAATAATACGAAAAAATGAAAAAGAAACGGAAAGAAATGTACTCGTGGCCACAAAGGGTATGCGCATAAGCGAATCTTTGATTCAGTCGGATAGCTCTATGAAAGATCTTGAGAGCAGCTTCGTGATCTTTCTGCAAACTGTAGCAGTTTCCAAGAGCACACCTGTGATAAACATTGTTAAACTGCAAGTGTTTGGTCTCTGTTTAGAACCGGTGGCTTCTCAGCGTCGAAAAGTGCAAGCGGACTTGTACGGGTATAAAATGCCGGTTTTACGAACATCCGAACATATACTGCTAGTGAAAATGTTAAAAAGAGATACCACGATTCCGGAGCTAGACGGTCAATCGACAGCAACTCCTGAGCCAAGTAGCCTAATCTCATCTCTTCCTTCAGATGCTGCGAAAACCCAAGAACCAGTTTTTTGTGAAAAAATAAGAAAATAGCAGTGGAGTACTTCATGATTTCAACATCATAATAGGATCATGTCGATGATTCAGTACCATAGAAGATATAAAATAACACCCTTTAGTTTAGGATAGACAGGTAACGTATGTGTGAAGGTAAGATCATATGGAGCAGCAGCTAGCAAATGACGAGAACAACTCACGTAAAGAACAGTGGAGTAAATATCCATTCCTTCCAAAGCATAAGGATACATTTGATGTGCAAGAAGAAAGACAGAGTCAGCTTTGAAGTAATCTTGAAGCTGAAAATACGCTTTTCCAACCTATTTCAAGATGTAAATCATTTCGTCAGTATCAATTTTGGGAAAACAAATACCTTGAATTGCCTGCAAATGAAACATAGCAAAGAGATAGCAGCTGGTCTTATCACCTGTGAGAGAACCCATTGAGTATTGTACTGCTTCTCTGATAGTTTCTCATAGGCAAACAAAGCATCCTGCAGTTGCAAACAGTTTTCCCATCATTTTGCGATTTTCTGGATTCTATGTTAATAATCTAATACATTTAAGCATAGAACTCGAGATGGCAAAAATGAACCACCTGGATACATTCTCTTAATGAGCAGTACCTCACAATTGTACATGAGCAAGTGTCTGTGGCATTCACCAAGAAGTCTCAGAAGGTTTAGCACTTCCGAGATGCCAAAGATGATGCTCGAAGGACCTGACTCAAACCCAGTTAGCCTTGAGTTCTCCTCGTCATCAACGGAGTTGCCAGTCCCGGATATGGTCTGGCCAGATGTTGTTGCTGTATGATTTGAAGTAGCAACAGGCCGAGAGCAGAAACCTATTAGAACTCATACGCAAACATTATTATCTCCAAAAGAGGTGCAGAGCCACATATGTTCTCTAATCTTAACCCGCCCAAATCTTTAAACTTTGTTTTGTTAATATTTTGTTCTCAATCCCAGTTTTTCCTAAATGATGCCTCGGATAAGATAAAAAAAAGTAAGAAAGGGAAACAATCACCTTCCTTGCTGCTTTCGATTCGGCATTTTTCAATCATTGAGGAAAGAGAAGTTGCAGAGTTTGACTCAGATGACGAAGCATGTAAGCAATCAGCATCACTTCCGGATGACTGTGACATGTTTATTTTTCTCCGTGCTGCTATTCTAGCACTCCGACGGGGCCTTGTTTCAGGATACAACCTTTCTGGAACCTTCAAGATCCGGAAAAGAAAAATAACAATAAGACCAATATATCAAGTAACACTAGATGGATGTACAAATACATGCAATGTAACAATCACAATGCTCGAAAACAGAAAACAGGAGAAGAAAACACCACCATTTTTTCACCTGCTGGAGCACGCAGATTCTTACGTAGCTGAGGTGGGGCAACATCCGGTACCTGAAGGTTATAAATATTCAGGAATTAGGAAGCAGAGAGAGTAATCCAATTACCCATCAAGCAAATATATTGTTTTGTATGCGTAATGAAAAGTAACATATGCACAATCTCGCTTAAAATACATAATATTACCTGTGGTGGCACTGGAGAAGGCGTGTTCCAGTCTGAATTATTTGTTTGAGAGCTATTTTCCAGTTGTTTTGAGGAATCTAATGTAACACTTTGTTGCCCGTTCCCCAAAAAATGTTCATTGTGCCTTAACTTTGAATCTTTTAAGGTCTTGTCAGAATCTGAAAACTCATTTACGATCGTTCTCTGTGAGAAGCTTGATGTTTGTCCAAGATAAGTTTCTTGAATACGCTGTAAAGCAACTTCACCGAAAACAGAGGAGGCTTCTTCAGCAACACCTGAAAAAAATTGGTGACAAGCAATTTAGTAGAAAAGAAAATAAATCAGGTTCCCTGCTGTATCTTGACAAAGAGAACACAAAAATTAACTAGTAGAACATGAATTCAGGGCCTAGAAAACAGCATATATGGCTTTTACTAACCTAACATACAAAGTTCTTCATATGCCTCCCAAAATAACGGATCAAGTAACAACACCATCCTGAAATGTTCCACTGAACTGTGCCTTCTCCCAGTGTATCTGAAAGTATGTACCAAAACATTTGCCGATACCATAAGCAATGTATTTAGATTTAATGACTGAAATATAAATGGGATGATTTCGAATATGACATTTCGTTGTTCTTTTTCCATTTCTTTCCTCTACATGCTGTCATTTGAAGCATCACTAGAATCAAAGACACAAAGAAAGAAATTACGTAGATATATGTAGGTGAATCATCACCAATACTATGCAATGAAGCAACCAATGTCCCGTACTTATTTTTACAAAACTTGAAAAAAATCAAGTGGTAGTCACCTATATATAAGACCAAGAAGATAATTCCCGGCTGCACCACCAGCTACCTGCATGCTAAAAGGGGGTAGTAAGATTGTCCAGATTTTCATTCCCGAAAAAAGTATATCATGTAAATGGATATAATCGACAGAGATTCTCAGGTTTGGAGCCAATAAGAACTACAGAATGATCTTGCATATGAAGAAATCATACTTCTCCAACATCATCTTCACCGGGCAACAAGGCGGCTTCAGCTTCAACAAGGTGATCCAACTTTACGCATGACAATGCAAACAGATACCTTGACTGAGGTGCTTTCAAACCTGTGATTTTCGCAACAAAGGAACAAAAAGGATTTGGATTACAACCAGATGCAACAAAACAACATACAAAGGTGTTAAATTATAGCAGAAAAGCAACTACTGAATACCTTTCAGAATGTAATAAGCGCAGTAAGCTTGATTGTTACCCAAGTAACACCTCGCCAACAATTGCATGTTCACCTGCATAATGAAGGAACTAATCAGCCAAAAGGGTTCTAATAGCTAACCAAAGCAGAAGCAGAGACATCCCCATAAACAAATGGCACGATAGAACTTCAAACAGCCTCAGATGTCTGGACTGAATTATAAGTGAGTTTAGCTCGGAATTAAGAACGGTTCTATTTATACCAAAAAAAAGAACGATTCTACAATCCGATTGATTTCCATCCTCAGAACCGAAATTAATTGAGAATCTCTCAATTTCAATCGTATGCATTATGGTTTGATCCTTCAAATTAGGGAACAGGAGGAGTTAACTTCCCGTGATTCCACAATCAGCGTCTAGTAATCGTTCTCAGACAGGGAATCGAGACGGACACGAGCGAAAATCATAACAAAACAGAGCTAGACCGTCGGATCAGACAACACGAACAACGACAATCATCTACAGATTCGAGAATCACGTAATCGAACAACAAGAACAGACGGGAAAAAAGGGAATCGGATACCTCGGACGGGAATTCTGCGCAGAGACGTTCGCAGAGAAAGATCGCGTTCTTGAACATGAACTGGTTGAGATTCTTCTCGACGCCATTCACCAGTATAGTCTCCATGCGACTCGATGTTTTTTTTTTTTGGG
>NW_010965216.1:2414165-2422581 GCF_000463585.1 Tarenaya hassleriana | reverse complement strand
AGCAAGAAGAAGAGAGTAATCGTTGCCCTTGCTTCTGTGAATGCGTATGTATGTATATATGTGCCCTGAAGCAAACGCGCGACATTGGGTTTTTTCAAAAGCCGAGACGCGAACGCGAGAAGCGTGCGAATCTCGTGACATGGCGGCTCCAAAACGCCGCGTTTGACTGTGTGCTTTTCTTAATAATTTAGACTAAAAACTACGAAATTTAAGATTTTTGTGACAAATTTTTACCCGAATACCATTCCACTGTAAATTTAACAAGAAAATCTTAGAATTTGCCCAAAAGAAATACAATTTCATTCAAAACAACTTTACACTGAAACTCTATAATTTGAATTCAGTTTTGTCGATTTGAAAAATTATATCTATTCACCTTTATATTGGATTCGATTTGATTTTGATTTAATTTTTATTAATAAAAATTTATTTTCTAAATAAATTTTAAATTATTTTTATATGGAATATGGATTCAGTTTTTAAAAAGAATATTCATTCAACACTAGTACAATTTTTATATCAGATTTCGTTTTAATTATCATTAATATGTCATTCAAATCAATTGGATTTTGCATAACTAAAAACTGGATACCCATCCCAAATATAGATCATCCAGAATTAGTGTTTTCAGACGCAAACGCAATGTGCTGCAAGACGCGCTATTATCTGCGGTCAAATGACTGTTTGAAGCTCTTGTGACTATAAGCCCGAGTCGGACACCCGGTAAAACGGGTCGAATACCCGAGATAATTATAATATTTAAAAGGAAATTTTTTTAAAAAAAACAAAATTTTGACAAAAAAAACACTAAATTTTATTTTTTATCAAATAAATATTAAACCTGTTAAATAAATCTAAAAAAATATTGAACTTTTTGAATGATCCAAAAAATATATTAAACGATTATAAAAAAACACTAAACTTTTTTAGTGATCCAAAACAATACATTAACTTTCTTCGATTTTCAAAAACAACTAATTAAAATAATCTGACGTGTTCGCACCTCCATGTGACACGTTAGTTATTTTGTTTATTTTGATAATCGTAGAAGAGTTAACTATTTGTTTTGTCAAACTTAAAAAGTTTAATGTTTATTTGATAAAATAAAAAATTTAGTATTTTTTGTCAAAATTTGAAAGTTGAGTATTTTTTTGGAGATTTTCCCTATTTGAATTTGTATTTAAAAGATTTGTTATTTCGTCTTAAGATTTATATTCGAATTCGAAAACTACGGGTACTCGGGATACCAATATCCGAAATATATAATTACAGATATTTGGATCTAAATTTATTTAATAGAAATCAACAATATTTATGTAGAAAAAGTTTTTAAAAAAAAATGAAATTATGAACTATAGATGATGAATCGCTAATTTGTGAAACATAGATAAAATTTAATGGTATAATACTATAATTGTTTACAGGAAAACTAATCGAATATCCATTTTAGAAAAATTTATTATTCAAATTCACGAATATTCAAAGACGAATACCCTAAAATTGGATATCTCGGGTATACATACATCCGATTTTCAGATAATTTTGGGGAGAAATCCAAAAAACAATATCGAACTTTTAATTTTGATTAAAAAAATTACGAAACTTTGATTTTGTCAATCAAACATTAAAATTTTAAAATTTGCCCAAAAAAAAACACTTAACTCTTCTACGATTGTCAAAATAAATAAATGAACTGACATGACATAACGAGATGCAAACACATAAAATTATTTTAATTTTTTTTACAATTATATATAGTTCATGTATTTTTTTAAATCATTTAAAAAGTTTAGTAATTTTTTGACAATCATATAAAACTTTTATGTATTTTTCATCATTTAAAAAATTTAGTATTTTTTTAAACTCAATTAAAAAGTTTTCAGATTTATTTGATAAAAACAAATGTTTGATATTTTTGTCAATTAAACATTATTTTTTAAATTTGTCAAAAAAAAATAATTAACTCTTCTACGATTGTCAAAATAAACAAATGAACTGACATGGTATAACGAGATGCAAACAAATCAAATTATTATGGGATAATCGCATATAAATACCTGAACTTTTATAAAACTCCCAGATAAATACCTGAACTATAAAATTTCTAAATAAATACCTGAACTTTTCAAAAGTTTCATATAAATACCCAGACTTTTAAAAAATTTCCAAATTACACAGGAATCGTTGACGGCATTTAACGTATCACTGTTCATGCAAAAAAATTGATGATTCAGCGTTCTAAAATCCTACTCAGCATCCACGTGTTTAGCCATGTCCGAGTAACCGGTCTAATTAATCGAAGCGGTTTGATAAAAAACCAATCCGGTTTGGTAAAAAAATCTAAAAACCTTAAAATGTTTATTTTTCATCCTCGGCACGATTTATCCTCTCATATTTTCATCTCCCTTCGTCATCTCCCCTTCTCTTCTCTCTGTTCGTCATCTGCTTTCTTCTCTGAGTCGTGTCGGCGTCTTTTCTTCATCACCGGTCTAGTTTCCATCCTACCTCGTCGGTTCGTCTAGGTAAGTGTGTATGGTTTAGGATTTGGTTGAAGTCCATTTTCAAAAAGTTAGGGTTTATGTTTCTTAGATTCAGATTCATGTTGTTATTTGATTGTTACGGTTTATTTTTCTTAGATTTGAGTTTATGTTGAGTTCTTGTTTGTAGTTAGATTATGTTGATTGAGGTTTAATATTTCTGGTTTAGGATTTTCAGATTCATGAGTTCGACAGATTCACAAGTGTATTGCAGTTCTAGATCATCCAAACAAAAAGGATTACCACAACAATGTGAATGTGGATGCCCGGTTATAAAATTGATATCGAAAACTTCCAAAAATCCAGGAAGATTATTCTTCCGTTGCGAATCACAAGAGGTTAGTTCCACAATTTTTTATGCGTTTCAGTAAGAATGGTAAATGAATTACGATTATATGTTTCAGGAAAATTATTCACACGTGTGGAAATGGGTCGATGAAGCCATTATCGAAGAACTGCAATCATTGAAAGAGGATTGAAGTTTGGAATGAGAAGATCGAAGTTCAAAATGAGAAGATAGAAGTTCGGAATGACAAGATAGAAGTTCAAAATGAGAAAATGAAAGTTCGAATTGACAAGATCGAAGTTAGACTTAAGAAGATTGAAGCTCAGGTTCAAGAATTCAAAGCAATTTGCCAAAAAATGGTGATAGGAATGGTGGTTTTTATTTCGGTTGGGTTGTACTATTATGGTTTATTAAAAGAGTGAAGGTCGTTTATGTGTTTGGATTTGTCATGAAGACTAATGTTTGTATGTTATTGTTGGTATTAATGTAATGAATCTCTTAAAATGTTTCGTTGTTGATTTGTGTTATTTTTTGTTATTGGAATCATAAATTACAAAGATAAAATATAGAAATCATTAAGATGCAGAACTAATTAATCTGAAGATAAACCAAATGCATAGATATACTAAGGTTCAGATTGACGTCACAAAAACAAACAAAGTCATAGCCGATACAGAATTCCGAAACAAAAAATCTAAGCCAATTCAGAATTCCTAATCAAAATATAAAGTCCTCATCGCAGATTCCGAATTCAATCGTTTCACGAGTTTGATGGAGGAGCCGGCCTTGGAACCTGAAATACTCTCCCGGTATATGGAGTAACAAATATCATGGAAGATGTACTTCGGTTACGCGGTACTCCAAGGGGTCGAGTGGATCGATAACGAAGACTTCATGAAGTCAGAGGATTACTCTGGCTAGATTGGGCAGGAGGAGGATTACTTTGGCTGGACTGGGCAGGAGGATGATTACTCTGGCTCGATTGAGTCATTTGGGTTGGGGGATGGTTCTGTCTTTGTCTAGGATGATGAATCTGTCCAGGTCTCGGAGGATGAACTTGACTCGATGGACCAGCTTGGACTGAATTTTGACTCGATTGAACCGAATCGACATAAACATTTGTCGTTGTTCTGGTTCTTTTTTATGATCCAGGTTGCCTTGATGGTCCACCAACTTATTTAGACAGAGAAACAAATTTATCAGCATTTGACATCCATTACAAAAATTCTATGTAACACATACCTCTAATTTTTTTGGTCTTCCTCGGCCCCGTTTTGGTACATTAATCTGCACCGGGTCATTTATACATGTGCTTGTATTATTCCAGACTGTTTACACCGACTACATATTATCCGACCATGCCGAGTCATATGACCTTTCTTTGTAGGAGACTCGTGAGGATCTTTTTTTCGGTTATGTTTCCTCGGTCGCCCAGGCATCAGCCTCTTTTCAGGTACACCGATAGGATCTCTTCCCAACTTACACCACAATGGTTCTCCATTAACTGCAACATATTTTTCTCATAAGTTTGTTTCCATTTGGACGTCAAAAAGTATCCAGAAGTATACCTGAAAGACATTTACCAAGAAAAATGATTACATCATATATAAAGAAACATAACAAAAAAATACTCATAAAGATACCTTGTAAGGTCATCTCTTCTTGCATTGAGCACACACAGTGCGTGTTCGCATGGTAATCCGGTTAAATGCCATCGTCTGCAAGTACAGGTCTTCCCTCCAAGGTCCACAGTATAACTTATACCAAACTGTAACACTTCATATCTTCCATGTCCACTTGGTATCGACATACAATAGACTGACCTCTGCCGAACAGCTTCTATATCGTCCATCACATCTGGGGGAAATGGAGTGATACAAGAGCTGGACTGTTGTTGCCGCTTCGCAATACTCTGCATTGTTTGTCTCCTGATGCTTTCCAACATGTCGATCATAGGTCTCATACGCGCTTCTTTGATTGACCCATTGAAACTCTCCGCCAAATTATTGTTTATATCAGCACACTTAGACTCAAGGCTGTAGAATGCCCTAGCCCATTGTTTCGGTCGTGAACGGATCAATGCCTCATACGCCAATTGATTATATTTCTTGATAGCTTCCAGGTGCTGCCGAAACTCACCTTCGTGAAAACTGTTAGCAGCTGCCCAAAACATCCTCTTGAGCTCCAAATCTTTGACGACTTCCTCCAATTGACATATATGTGTCGAGTATGATAACATGTATTTTGGTGACATTTTGGTATAGGATGTCTAGTGCATTTTACTCGGTTTTGCATATTTATAGGCATTCTAGAGCACATTTGGTCTTGATATTGCTTGGTTGCTTTTTTTGGTATCAAAACAGGTATTCATGCATAAAAGAGAGCAAAAGGAGTGGAAAATATGGACTACGGAACATCACAGACGAAACGGAAACATTTGGAGTTGTTCCGGGGAAAAACACGAAGCCTAAAAAGTCAAATCTTGCAAGTTTAATAACTTCCACTCTACAAGTCCAAATTGCGTGTTCTCATTGGAAAGCTCTCTTCAATATCTACGCATAGACACCAAGATTGCACAAATCCGACATTGGAGCAGAAAGTTATGAGCAAATCTGTCAAGCATGTTTGAGTTGAAGAATCGACACGGACCGTGTTGCATTCGACACGACCGTGTTGTGTCTGTGCTGAAAAAAGTGAAGTTTTGCTCAGAGAATTGACACGGACCGTGTTGGCATTCGACACGGCCGTGTTGATTCAAACTCGGCCGTGTTCAGCCTAAGTCTAAAGTGCAGATTTTTACGCAGAGAATTGACACGGACCGTGTTGTCATTCGACACGGCCATGTTGATTCAAACTCGCCCGTGTTCAATCCATGTCTAAAGTGCAGATTTTTAACAGAGAATTGACACGGACCGTGTTGCATTCTACACGGCCGTGTTGCATTACGGGAAAACTTCCTATTTTGCATCCGGACTTCCGTTTTCAGCAAAAGAAGAAACGAAGCCGCCAAGCCAATAAAGAGAGAACGTCGTAGACTTCAGAATTCATCGAGAGATCACAGGAAAAGACAGAGAACTCGAGAGAGAATCAAGACGGAGTTTCCCGGGAGCAGAGATTGAAGAATCGTCGTCGAGAGATCGCTGCGAGTCTTCTTTATCTGTTTCTATGTTTCTCTTTATTGATTTGAACTCGTTCGTTGTTATGGGTAGTGAGTAGCCGTTTCACTGTAGCTAGGGATTTAACCTTGTAGGGATTTGTTTGGTTTTTATTTTCCGAGACTACGTTATCGATACTCGGCGGTTTAATTGAATTGAGTTTATTGCTTTTGATCTTCTTGGCCAGTTGATTGATTGATTTTAGATTCTGATTTGCAACGAGAGTTGAGATTAGATTCGGAATGAATTCATTGAATGAATTGATTAAGACTATTGAGAGATAGGTTAATCGGTTTAGGAACTGTGACAGTGATCGTTAATGCGTTTGATATTTTAATCTATTAGGTTGAGAAATCGATAGGTTAGATTATTGGACAGTGGATTTAGGACTTGAGAGAGCCAAATCTGATATTAGAACTTGAGATCCCCGATTAGAGTTCGATATTCGTAGATTCTCCATTCTTAGAAACAATCCCTACTCATTAAGGTTATCCCGAAGCTACGGTGGTTTAGTTATCTGAATTTACTTAGTTCGTTTATACGAACCTGGTTTAGTTGATCTAAGTGCTTGAATGAATTGTTGGACTTATCCGAAAAGGTAGCTTGACCTGAGGAATGATCTATAGGCTATGAGATGAATCGTTACCTAGGATGAAAGAGGGAATGAAGGTTTTCTAGACCAAGCGTGTATGTTTCCCTAAGAACCGTTCCCCATCTGCAGGAATATTAGGCCCTACAGTCTAGCGAGTCCTTCTTCTCACTCTATCTTTATTTCTTTTGACTCGTTTAGATAACAGGCAAGTAGTCCGGGGGTGGCAGCAATCATCACGAGGCGAAAGTAAGCCTTGTTTCCAAAACCCATACCATGTTCTTACGTTCATTTTCCTTGATCATATCATGCATTCGTCCAACGCATCTTACGATAAAAAAATTAAATGGCGAAAAGAAAGAAAAGCCTTGATCTGGTTCTTACGAAAAAGAAAAAAAAAAGCTCGAATAAGAACGACGAAAGGCGAATGCATTTGATGTTGATCTTTGGAATCTCGATTTTCCATCACCATATCCAAACCCACTCCAAACCCAGGTGGACCGAATTATTCCTGTAGACAGCGATAAATAGGTTTGAGAAACATGTTTGGTAGATAACTTGAAATCCCCTTTGAAGTTTTGGGTAATGACTTTCGTCTTGTAGTTCTATGATCATTTTGTTGGGATCAGAGATTGAAGAATCGTCGTCGAGAGATCGCTGCGAGTGTTCTTTATCTGTTTCTATGTTTCTTCTTATTGATTTGAACTCGTTTGTTGTTATGGGTAGTGAGTAGTCGTTTCACTGTAGCTAGGGATTTAACCTTGTAGGGATTTGTTTGGTTTTTATTTTCCGAGACTACGTTATCGATACTCTTCGGTTTAATTGAACTGAGTTTATTGCTTTTGATCTTGTTGGCCAGTTGATTGATTGATTTTAGATTCTTATTTGCAACGAGAGTTGAGATTTGATTCGGAATGAATTCATTGAATGAATTGATTAAGACTATTGAGAGATAGGTTAATCGGTTTAGGAACTGTGATAGTGATCGTTAATGCATTTGATATTTTAATCTATTAGGTTGAGAGATCGATAGGTTAAATTATTGGATAGTGGATTTAGGACTTGAGAGAGCCAAATCTGATATTAGAACTTGAGATCCCCGATTAGAGTTCGATATTCGTAGATTCTCCATTCTTAGAAACAATCCCTACTCATTAAGGTTATCCCGAAGCTACGGTGGTTTATCTATCTGATTTTACTTAGTTAGTTTATTGTTTTATTTCCGATATTCACATACTTCATTCCATATTTCCTGATCTAATTCTTGGTCGAGTCTTGTTCCTAGAGTTAACAATTCCCTGTGTTCGACCCTGGTACTACAGTTGATCCGTATCCTTGCGGTATTCGCTGTATCTAGGTTTTTATCACTTGAGCATTATTTCTATACCTTCATGTTTGATGAAATCGATAAAATCTATTATCAAATGAATTTCTTATTTCTTTATGTGCAGAAAAAGATAGTGAGCATCTCGACACTTCGCTGTCATTATCTCGTCAACAAAAATCGTTCGAGGACATGAGTGCATCAATTTGATGGTTCGGGTCTAAGTTGTGGGTCGGGTCATCCAATGAACAAAATCGACAAAAAGAGCGATTATGAACCCTTCAACTTCAACGTCCTAGGAATCTGAGATGACAACAAAAGAAAAAAATCTAGCTAGATGAAAAAAAAAGAAGAGGAAAAAGAATGAATACCGAAAGCGTATACTTGATACGATTAGGTAGAATGGCCTGATAGGTTCGAGAAACATGCTTGGTAGATGATTGAAGTTCTTGGATTGGTTCTTGGTAGCGGTATAGATCCCATAGCTAGGAAAGACTATCCTTTAGAGAGGGAGATCATACTAGA
>NW_010965216.1:2407529-2413996 GCF_000463585.1 Tarenaya hassleriana | reverse complement strand
TCGGACGGTCCATGTGTATTTCTGGACCATCCGTTCCGGCCTTCGGATTTTTCGAAAATAAATCAAAATTAGGGTTAATCACTTTATAAGGAGATTAAAAACCCTAATAGAGGAGAGCTGATGACATGTATTTTGGTGACATTTTGGTATAGGATGTCTAGTGCATTTTACTCGGTTTTGCATATTTATAGGCATTCTAGAGCACATTTGGTCTCGATATTGCTTGGTTGCTTTCTTTGGTGTCAAAACAGGTATTTATGCATAAAAGAGAGCAAAAGGAGTGGAAAATATGGACTACGGAACATCACAGACGAAACGGGAACATTTGGAGTTGTTCCGGGGAAAAACACGAAGCCTAAAAAGTCATATCTTGCAAATCTAATAACTTCCCCTCTACAAGTCCAAATTGTGCGTTATTTATCTCATTGGAAAGCTCTCTTCAATATCTACGCATAGACACCAAGATCGCACAAATCCGACATTGTAGCAGAAAGTTATGAGCAAATCTGTCAAGCATGTTCGAGTTGAATAATCGACACGAATCGTGTTGCATTCGACACGGCCGTGTTGTGTCCGTGCTGAAAAAAGTGAAGTTTTGCTCAGATAATTGACACGGACCGTGTTGTCATTCGACACGGCCGTGTTGATTCAAACTCGCCCGTGTTCAACCTATGTCTAAAGTGCAGATTTTTAACAGAGAATTGATACGGACCGTGTTGCATTCGACACGGCCGTGTTGCATTACGGGAAACCTTCCTATTTTGCATCCGGACTTCCGTTTTCAGCAAAAGAAGAAACGAAGCAACCAAGCCAATAAAGAGAGAACGTCGTAGACTTCAGAATTCATCGAGAGATCACAGGAAAAGCCAGAGAACTCGAGAGAGAATCAAGACGGAGTTTCCCGGGAGCAGAGATTGAAGAATCGTCGTCGAGAGATCGCTGCGAGTCTTCTTTATCTGTTTCTATGTTTCTCTTTATTGATTTGAACTCGTTCGTTGTTATGGGTAGTGAGTAGCCGTTTCACTGTAGCTAGGGATTTAACCTTGTAGGGATTTGTTTGGTTTTTATTTTCCGAGACTACGTTATCGATACTCTTCGGTTTAATTGAATTGAGTTTATTGCTTTTGATCTTCTTGGCCAGTTGATTGATTGATTTTAGATTCTGATTTGCAACGAGAGTTGAGATTAGATTCGGAATGAATTCATTGAATGAATTGATTAAGACTATTGAGAGATAAGTTAATCGGTTTAGGAACTGTGATAGTGATCGTTAATGCATTTGATATTTTAATCTATTAGGTTGAGAGATCGATAGGTTAAATTATTGGATAGTGGATTTAGGACTTGAGAGAGCCAAATCTGATATTAGAACTTGAGATCCCCGATTAGAGTTCGATATTCGTAGATTCTCCATTCTTAGAAACAATCCCTACTCATTAAGGTTATCCCGAAGCTACGGTGGTTTATCTATCTGATTTTACTTAGTTAGTTTATTGTTTTATTTTCGATATTTACATACTTCATTCCATATTTCCTGATCTAATTCTTGGTCGAGTCTTGTTCCTAGAGTTAACTATTCCCTGTGTTCGACCCTGGTACTACAGTTGATCTGTATCCTTGCGGTATTCGCTGTATCTAGGTTTTTATCACTTGAGCATTATTTCTATACCTAGATTTGCGTTATCAGAGTACACATACGATGATGAGCATATGGCAGTACATTCTCAATAGCATTTATCAAACCCTAAAATCAAATACAAAAATGCCATATAAGGTATATCATCTGATTGCATGTAATGAAACCAAATAAACCTATACTTCACCTTTTACTTGTCTGAGAGTATAGTAATATTGTGTCCTTCCCCAAAGTCCAAGTCTGTTTGTAACTTACGCACAAACCACGTCCAACTTTCGATATCTTCCATTCGTGCAACTGCCCATGCTATAAGATAAATCCGGTTGTTCGCATCTCTGCCAACAGCAGAAAGGAGTTCTCCTTTAAACTCTCATTTCAAAAAACATCCATCTAAGTCGATCACAGGGCGACAATGTTTCTTCCAAGTTTCACGTAAAACCTCGAAACATACATAAAACCGATCGAACACTTGGTGACCAGATTCTATTTTTGTCACAATTTCCGTTGTTGTGTTAGGATTTGATCTCCTTAGTTCCGCTTCATAATCCCATAGCTTTGCAAACTGAACTCTTTGATCCTCCATCAAAACTCCTAAAGCGATTTGTCGAGCTTTGAAGCACTTTGATAAAGACACTGTCATCTCACATTCTGTTTGCAGATCATGTTGCATTTGGGCAGCAGGATATGAAGGTTGTTTTCTGAGGATTTCACTGAACATGGCTGCAATGTGTCTCATCGTCAACAATGATGCATGTCCATCTTTGGTGTGATTGTGATCTGGGTCATACGTCTTTATCACCCATTTATTCAAAGGGACATCTATTGAACAATATACTCTCCAACGGACAAGTCTCCCTATTACACACAACAACATAATTGGTCTTCTCCCATCTGGAAATTCTCACATTATATTTAGTTGCCAGCATGTATTGGAAAACAACATCTTTAAATTCCTCAGCATTGTTGAATGTCTTACCAAAGCTTAGATGATCATCTCCTTCAACCGATTTTCTTGTTTTCAGACCGCCTAAGTTAGGCCTCTCAAAAGACTCTCATTCATCTGTTGTATTTTGCGGTGTCCGAGGATAAAAAACGTCTTTATTTGCATTATCCTCATCGCTCACGTATTCAGCAGGTCCCTAATCAAAATATAAAGTCCTAATCGCAGATCCCGAGTTCAATCATTTCACGAGTTTGATGGAGGAGCCGGCCTTGGAACCTGAAATACTCTACCGGTATATGGACCCTACCATCTTCATTCAGAAACTCTTCTTCCCTACCCACTTCTTCTCTAACTTCTTCATTTTGAACCTCTTCTTCCCTAATCTCTTCTTCTAAAACCTCGTCTTCCCTAATCTCATCTTCTAAAACCTCTTCATTTTGAACCTCATCTTCTAAAACCTCTTCATTCAAACTAGTTTCTGCCCTAACCTCTTCTTCTAAAATCTCTTCATTCCTAACCTCTTCATTCTGATCTCCCTCTTCTACAACAAATTCTTCTCCAAATCCTTCCCCAACATTCTCATTCTGAACCTCATCTGGACACCCTTCACTTTCAGGAAGACATGGTATCACGTTTGGTTCTAATACCTTATGATCTACATATACATCTATCTCCTTCCCTTCCTCAGCTAATTTACACATATCACAAATCTCACAATCTATGTCTTCCTTAACTACCCTCAATTCTTGCATACTCTCATGCGGCAACTTATACAATATCACAGAAATGGGAGATGATATCTTACGGGAATGCACAAACTTCTCAAAGACAAACTATGATAACTTATCTGGATCGAACTTAACTCCTTTAACCTTAGATCCCCCCATGTAGATGAGTTGTCCATCCACACTTGTAAAAATTCCTCCAAGATGAAAATTCACCCTGATTATTTTTGTTATTTTCACAGCAACAATGTATCCCTGCAGAGATTTCAAAAACTTATGAATAACCCATCAACGACACTAAAACCAGAACTGGACCTATGAACACAACCGAGCTCGTTACCCTAAAATCGACCCTAAACTTAGAACCAAACATATATCCAGAGGGACCGACGAGAGAGAGATGAAATCGATCCCTAGAATCGATCAAATAGAGAGGATGAGAGACCGATCAAAGACATTAAAACCAGCACTGAACCTATACCCAGAACCGAGCTCGTTACCCTAAAATAGACCCTCAACCTAGCACCAAACATATATCCAGAGGGACCGACCACAGACGAGGTGAAATCAAACCCTACAGTCGACCAATCAGAAAATAGGTGAGACACCGTGAGCGATAGACCCTAATCTCGATACTTACCTTCACAGAGGGACTGACGAGAGGAGAGTGTCGATTCGTCAGTGAGAGGGGAGCCCAAGGGGAGAGTAGAGACAGTGACCGACGACGTTCACACCGAGACCGAACAAGAGAACGATCGTCAGACCGAGAGAGTTTTTGTAATTTAGGGTTTCTATTGTTCTGTGATTTGGGGAGAGAGTGTTTCGTATTGGGATTTAGGGATTTTAGGTTTTTTGAGATTTTTTATCAAACCGGTTAGATATTCAATTATTAGTCAACTAACCGGTTCATCCTATGTGGCTTATGACGTGGATGCTTGTTAGGATTTCAAATGATGATTCATCAATGTTAGACGGATTCCGTTACAAGCTAAACGACGTTAATAGATTTTGGTGTAATTTGGAAATTTTTTAAAAGTCTGGGTATTTATATGGAACTTTTGAAAAGTTCAGGTATTTATTTAGAAATTTTATAGTTCAGGTATTTATCTGGTAATTTTGTAAAAAATTCAGGTATTTATATGCGATTATCTCAATTATTATAGTTGATTTTTTTGATAATTATATAGTTCATATATTTTTTTTGAATCATTTAACAAAATTTATTAATTTTTTGACAATTATATAAAACTCTTTTATGTATCTTTTTAACTCATTTAAAAAATTTAGTGTTTTTTAAAATTCAATAAAAAAAGGTTTATGTTTTTATTATAAAAACAAAAGTTTGATATTTTTGTCAAAATTATAAAATTCAGTGTTTTTTTGGATTTCTACGCACATAAACACAACATAATTGTTCTTAATTTCTCCACGAACTGAAACAAGAATCCAATCCAAACAGCAAGAACAAGATGATGAATGATTCTTGGACACAAAGCAAAAGACAGAGATGTCCGAATCCGAAGCGAAAAAATACCAACTACATCCATCTGGGTTTCTCGGATCATAACCCGAGAAATATATCGAAAGAGTAACAAAAAACCACGACAAATGGTGGCATAACTGATCAAACGAAAGACCAGTTGACGAACACGAAGCAGATGCAATGAGCATTCTCGTCTTCGTCGAGAACCTTCCAAGCCACCGCTCTGTCATAAGAGACAGGTCTTCCCATGCTTGATATGCATATCCCACCCTGCATGCACCCGAATCCCTGCGATTTCCCCCGGAGAAAAAAAAACGAGATGAAACGGATCAATCCTTCGAGATTTTAAGGCGTTGATTTTCGATTTCGGGGAAAAACCTGTTGCATGATCTGGGGAAACTCCGAGCACAGAGCCTTCCGCCCGTTTTCGTCGAATATCTTCTCGAGCGATATGTCTTGTAGAGCGACCAATGTTGTCTCGAGCATGTCGAGCCCAGCTTGGTTCGCGAATGTGAAGACGGGCAATGCCTAACCGAAAGGGAGAATCCGCCGAAAAAAGGGTTTCAGGGATCAGTAAACACGAGAATACACGAGCCGAAAACCCGTTTAATTCTATTCCTATAACGTTTCACGTACCTTCATTGAGCAACACATTATAGCATCCGAATGATTCCACAGGTTCTTGAGAACGGATTCATCGCCTTCGCTGCTCGATTTGAGCAAGTTCACGCCCATGTAGCACCTGCCCACAGAACGAATCATCTCCCCAAAAAATGGGTAATTACGTTTTTTTATTGTATACGCCTCCCCGAAGTCGATACCTGTAACTATGGCAAATCCAACGGGCAAGCGTTTGGGCCTCGGGAGTGCCCAGCGGAGTACGAAGACCGACTTGTGAACTTACGTGAGAAGGAGAGAGAGCTAATGCCACTCTCTGAACCGCCGATATAATACCCCGAACGTATTGTCGGGCCACGGATGCTACATGATCCTGCATTTGGCTCTCGAACGCAAATTCAAACGCTATAGTCATCACTGACCTAGTAACCCCAGAATTTCCTGACCCATCACTGGATAGTGCTTTTGTTCCCGTCGGTCCAACCTCCAGCGCTGAGGCAAGGTCTAGAGTGCGATTTGGGCTCGATACTTCCTGCTTCCGATTCGTACATTACCCAGTTAACGGAAAAAAAATGTCAGAGCATCGAACAATGAATCGAAAAAACTAAGATGGGCAACTGAAAAATTCCCGACCTTTCCCGAGTCAAGGGGAATGATACGAAAACCAGATGGAAGAAGAGGTGCATCATCTGCAAATGACGCATCAATTGGAGCAAATATAAGTTCAGCACAGGTTCCAACAGCATTCTCGTCCATTCCGCTGCAAAGCTGTCAGAAGAGACCGTTCGGATACAAGAACGACAAGACAAGATCAGTGTCCGAAAAGCCTCGTACTTTATTTGTATATGGCAGCCAGAAAATAAAGCGAAGATATCTAAAGTTCTCACTTGCAACAGGAAGATATCTCTCGGAATCATAGCGTCTTCAGGTGAATGACCGAGACCTTCCAACTTGACAACTTCCAAAAACTAATCACGAAAAACATGTAAACCCTTTCGATATGAACAACTCGGATGGGTTTAAAAGAGAATGCTTCAACCAAAGATCGGAAGGTCGACAGTT
>NW_010965216.1:2371810-2407503 GCF_000463585.1 Tarenaya hassleriana | reverse complement strand
GCGGAAGAAACAAGCCATTCACTGACCTCTTCATGTTCAACGGTATGAGCAAGTGGAAGTATAACCTGCCCTCCGAATCCTCCAACCCGAGCACCCGAAAAACTGCAGGGCCCGACTTTGATTGCCGCTGCTGCATATGCATCGATACTGTTGTCTACCCATTCTGACCTATGCTCCCTCAGAAAACGAAGCAGAATTGCCGGAGGCACGTTCTAGACCGAAAAAAAAAAGTATTTTTGCCACACAGGAGAGTTATAATCCTTACTTGGGTCATCTATAAGTAACAATAACCGGACAAACCTGTAAAAGCATCGAGGCTTTTGCACATAGAACTGTGTTGCTAACAAGGGGGAACCCGTTACCGAAAGCAAGATTCAAACCCATTAGCTTGTCGGGTGAAGAGTTCACAAGAATCGTCACGTCATCCATGCCATCGCCTATGACTGACCATCCTTCATCGGCGAATCCATTAACAGCTTCATTGAAGCCCCTGTAAGGAACGTATCAGATACCGAATAGAGATTAGAGACCGAGTAAAACGGGAACCGATAATGAGTTTATATAAACCTGCTTAGCCTCTGACTAAGAGCTCGTAAGGCAGCCGGACGTCGGCCCCAACCGTTATTAACGTTAGTCTGAGAAACCTCCTGAGCTATCTGCTTGAGCTGGCGTAGAGCCTTGACACCGACATCGAAAAAGTAAGGAAAGTTTATTAAGCTCTCATTTCTTATTTTCAAGTACAGATTACAATGTAATGTTATTAGAGACTTGAAAGACACTGTTAAAATATCATAATTTTAAAGCTAAAAACTTTGAATATTTATGGATTAGATAAGTCACCGCCATTGTTGTCTTCTGTGCAAGAACTTTTGGTGACTCGTAAAGCGGGCGTAAGACCTCAGGCACGCTACTTGCCTGTTTGAAAAGAAAGAAGATGGTAAATGTTAAGTAAAAACACCGGCAAGACTAGGTTTCTATACTTTAAAATAAGCAGAAAGTGGTGGTTAATTACCTCGAAATCAATATGATCCACAATGTGTATGATTGAACCGCCACCTTCGCACGGTCGTATCAAATACCCACTTGGAAGCATCTCGGCTCTGACGAAATGCTGAACCGGTGGCATATTAGGACCATTTTGAGTGTTTGTAAGCGATCTCTCACACACCTGTAGTTCGTTAATCCGTGTGAAGAGGGGTTGATAACCGATAAGGAGAAGAGAATAGACGGGAAAGCATTCATTATGAGCCACATACCACGAGGCTGCCGTCTTCTAAAACAGAAGTATAACGCAGCAGCCAGAAATCGCGAGGTGGTGCCAATGTCGTCGGTGCATAGAGCTGTGAAATTAAACGAGAATAAAATAACGGTGAAATGCTTTCAGTCATGGAAAATAAAAATCATAAATCCACGAGGTGGGTAAAGGTGTTAACCTGCATATAAAGCAGCTCGATGGTTCCACCGTTTGTGGTTGGAAGCACGTTCAAAACGTCCACGGCTCGGCACTCACGGAACCACAAAGGCCGATCCTTAACGATTTCCACGACCTAAAAGACAAGGAAAGTTGTCATCTTTGCTAAATACCACCGTGTAAGATGACAAAGAGAATTTTCTACATCTACAAACACATACATACCCTCGTAGGCTCAAGGCCAACCAAGCCGCAAGCCCGTGCTGCTACACCGGTGGTACCATGAGAAATTGCAATGATTCCAATGGAATCCGGACCAGGCTGTTACAAAATCCAAGAAAAACAAAATTCGCCTATGAAAACGTATAGCATGCCAACTAACAGGAAGAACATTTAGAAATATTACATGTAAAAAAGCCATCGATTTTGTAAAATAGACCGCAAATATCTATCATCAACAGGAATGTAAACACATGGATACGTAAATGTCGATAGCATACCTTCATTCCGGGCATCTGGACCCACTCAACTGCGGTTCCAGTAGCCTTCGAAAGAAACTCTGCTAAAGTTTCTTCTGCAATGGACAAAAGCCTGAAAGCACAGTTTTACACATTTGAACTTTGAAGAATTTCACTCACATCTATCTCTTTCTCGGAGACAGAGATTCAAACATCAGCATCAACATCAACATCAATATCAACACCGTCTTAATATAAGAGTTTATTTAGGGTCGGCCGCATGAATTCTTCGTTTTCACTCATTCCTATTTTGAGTTAGTTCTTTCGAAAAGAAAGTTGGTGAAACAATGTGGAAACAAGTAATATATATGGAAAATGACACAACAACCATATTTCCACTTAAAAGAACCAACCCTGCAGGACTAGCATCTCTCGGCGGATGCTGTGATGCCAATTGTTGTTGACCACTCGTCAATGCGGATTCACAGCTTGTGTCTTTGGTTGGAAGTGATGTCTGAAAAACAAAAATCAACTCTTGAGTTTTGATAAAAACAAAAAAAAATGAAAAAAAATGATGAATTTCTCACATTCTTGGAATGCTGACGGAAGTAGCTGTTCTCGTAAACCAACTGTGAAACTTGCTTCTGCAACCTATCGTTCTCCTCCATCAAGAGCTTATTCATTGCTGTCAGTTTCCGGTTCACGGCTTGAAGCCGAGATGACTCTTTCCTCTGCTTCTCTCTGCATCTGAAGTAGTAAACGGTATACGTACAAAATCACATAAGCAGCATAACACACATCGAATGAAGGGCAAAAACTGCATCTTAACATTATCCAAAGGAAAAAAAACAAAACATTGGAAATTTCCTACCGCGGAAAGCCAAAGTTTCTGTAATGATTGGAAATTCAGATATGGGTGATCAGAAGAGGCAACAAAAGGATATATATGTATATATACATGTATATGAATATACATATCTTATAAAACTTTGTTCCCCAAGAAAGGCAAATGAGGCCAAACATCAAACAAGAATGTCAATAAGAATGAGCTTTTATTTGAGACTTCACCTACTACTCAAGGAACATCAAGATTGAATGCTCTATAAGAAAAAGTTCCCTCATTTCTCATGTGACAATGTCGAAAAGAAAAAAATCTACCTTCGATTCTGGAACCAAACTTTGATCTGTTTCGGCTCGATGTTGGAGAGAATAGGGCACTCTCTAATCAACTGCTGCCGCCTAATAGAACTCGGTTTAGGACAATCATGATACAGCCTCTCAAGTGCTTCAACCTGTTCAGGTGTATACCTTACATATTTCCCATTATCAAAACTCCCCGCTTTACCATCCCTGCAGGACATTGCCACTACTCCGCTATTGCTTCTTATCAACTTCAGTCACAAGAATTCACCAAATCCACAATACCCTTCCAATGCCCAGATACCAAGTTGTATCCCTTTGTATCAGAATCAACTCTTTTATCTGAAAGGAACAAACTTTATGCAGTTCTAACCAGAAATCTAAGTAGAAAACCACACCCAGAGATACCTTAATGTCCATCCATTGCAGACTAATGTCTCTACCACTTCCAAACCTAAAATCTCGCAAAAGGGTTGCAAGTTACATGACAACTTGCGTCAAAGCAGTGGGTTTCAGAAATCAGACAATAACTCTTTCCTCCTCAGCACTTCACAACACGAGAAGATTTCATATAACCTCGACAGGGGACAACACTATCCTTCTTTGGTCGACTTTTAAGGCGGGAGTCCCAAAACGCAAGAACCCCCTGAAAATTTTTCCCACAAAGATTACAACTTTCGCTTTCCCCAACACCGAAAAAGATCCGACTGTTCACGAAAAAAGGAAGGAGCAACGCAACACGACACCAAAAACAAGGAAATGGTTCAACCCTTTTCTCGTGATGGCGCACGACCGAATCATCGGATCGACTCAGCCCTTAAAACCCCTCCGATTGCCGAGAAAACCCACGATCCGACAAGCTCGAAAACGAAGCCATAGCTGAGTTCGGACCAAAGATTTCTCAGTAACACCAAACTAACTTCGGAACCCCCATATTTTCCGTCTTCGAGTTCTCATGGGAACAAAATACCAAGACCACAAAATCAGACTGAAGGAGCAAAAGGGAAACCAGAAGAAAGTAGGCGATGACAAAGACGTGTCTGAAAAATCATAGCGCTACTGTTTGAGAGAGAGGTTCATCACAGCTTGATCTTCTTTGCCTTTTTTTACGAAATTTTATTTATTAATTTTGGTTTTTTTATATAAATTTCTGAGCTGGTGGGTTTGCGTTTTTTGTGGCGAGCTTTTTCGTTGGCAAAATTCTCTTTTGGTTTTGTTCATCGGCACATCGGACAGCCCAACCTCCTCAGAGGCTAAAAACCAAATCTTACTTTGTCGAATTCTTTTAGAAGCCGAGAGTTTCCCGAAATGCCCCTGAGAAAATAAGATAATTTCGGACCGCCAGAACAATGAACAAATATAAAAAATGAACTGTGGGATATTAAAACAAATTTTGAAGGGATCTTTTGACAATAAAAACAAAAAAAAATGATAAACTTTTTAAAAAAGAAAGCAAATCTGTTTTGTATAAAAATATATATATATATTTCAGAATTCCATAAAGAAACTGTCCAATTTCCATAAATAATTGGAGATATTTTAATCATTTCTCGTTGCAAAACTTCATGGCTAGTTGGTTTCACCTATTAATTTAAGTGGCAAAAGCGTGAATAATTGGAGAACCAGGGGGTAAAAGGGAAGGGTAACAAAGCGTATGAAAAAATAACAAAAGGCGTGTGGGGAAGAGAGAGAAACATCATGATTACGTGATTTGCATGCGTCTCCATCTTAAAGCTGAAGCTGCTTTTCTTTTTCTTTCTTTTTCTCCCTCCCAATAAATATTTAATTATATATATAAATTATATTCAGCAAATTTGTATTTATATGCGGAGAGAAATGCATGGACTCACATCACGTCCAAAATATTATTCTCAATTCATCGAAATCAAATCTTGTCTCTACGGATCCTCCAATTTTGGATTTTATCAAATAACATTTGATGACGCTCTTATTATATTAGAATACCATTAATATTAATCTTGACTATTTAGTTTGATTTATACTTTAATACCAATTTCACATATGTTTCACAATAAAATTAAATTAATATTCTCTTTGCATTATTGTTTTGGATAACTCGATCTATGTGTTTGTTGTTTGGTCGTTGGACATTGTTTTGTTTATCGGTGGACAAAAGAATGAACTCGAAACAACTAAAATTGACTCTACTCTTTATTTTCAAGATTGCCAATAATATTAACTAAATCCAAAATATTCGATCCTGAAAAAAAAATCGTATTTAATAAATCAATTTCTCGAATAAACCCATATCCATTTTTTTAGTTATTAAATTATGATGGAAGAAGAATCCATAGTTTTTCCTGAATTTGAACCACAAGGTAGCATATAATTCAAATTAGTGTGGACCTCCGTTCAAAATACCGGTTATTTTTTTAAAAAAAAATCCACAGTTTTCCTTCTCGTTAATTTTACAAAATACATCCATTAACTAACTATGGATCGAGTTATCCAGAATTTTTAGGATATTTGAATTTAAACTCAAATTCCAATATTTACTATTCAAACTCACATATAAAAATGTTCGGATATATAACCTTAATTACAAAAGGTTTTACTTTTGGGTCGAGGCCCTTGTGCTTCGCCTCTTTTTGTACAATTTTATAATTTTACTCGTTAATAAAATTTTAATATTTAAAAAACAAAACTATCAACTTCTGCTTTTGGTTTCGCTTATATTATTTACAAAACCAAAATAATTTTAACAAAAAAAAAAAAAAGTTATCCGACCGGACAGAACTGGATCACGATCAGAAATGTAAAGCCCAATTTATTAATGGGCCGGACCGGATCAACTACTTCCAAAATTGTAAGCCCAAACGCAAACTCAAGTAAGCAGTTGTGTGTTCCCGACAAGACACCGAGCCTGTGGTTCGGCTTCGCCGTAGGTAAGACAATCAAGTGGTTGTGTGTTTTTCTACGTATTGATATAGTATAAGTACACGTATTCTTGCACTTATTGAGTGTGTTTTATACATGATGTTGTGTGGAAACGTCCATCTTTTCGGGATGCGATGTTCGTTCTTGGTATTTACGGGTATCCGAGCCAAAAATCGAGCTATTTTTTATGTTGTACTAATACGAGAGGTCGTCATTTTGTTCCGCTTCGGGTTTTTATCGATAAAAATGTTTACTCCCTCAGTTTCTAATTAGTTGTCGTTTATTTTTTTAATAGATGTCGTTTTAGATTGTCAAGGTGATTTTTTAAGAAAATATCTAATTTTATCTTTAATTATAAACACAACTTCATAGATTATTAATGAGAATATGCTTTAATGGGTATATATGCGACTTTTTTTTATATTTTTTTTAAAAACTGTGAAAAAAATCTAAATTCGCTTAAAAAAAAATACTCATTTGATGTTTATATTGAACTGGACACGTTTAAGAAGTTTCCCATTTTGTATAAACATCCACCCCTAATTAATTCTATTCTCATCAGGATAGGTTTAGGAAATATAACCCAAACTTGGGTAGACTAGTGGTGAGAGAAGCATGCTTTCACCATGGTTTCAAACCCAAGCGTGGGGAAGGACATTCACCTGGACTTCTCCGGTCATCTGGGAGATGTAGTCGGGCCAAAGATTCAATGAACTTCCGGATTATAAAAAAAAATGATTTAGAAAATATCACCAATTTTTGTACCGTTAATTAATGGTAATTTGAAAGTCACCCATCTAAATTCCATTCTATTCTTCTCTACGGGAGATTCTAGGGGACTCTATTCAGTGACACTTAACGCTAATATAATACTTTAAACTGATACTTAATGACACTTAACGCCCCCTAATCTCGACAGGGAAGGTCTTGAATTTATAATTTCGGTGCTTAAATCCATATTTAGAACAACAGCAGCACCAACAAAAAT
The DNA here is from genome assembly GCF_000463585.1 of Tarenaya hassleriana. Lineage (NCBI taxonomy): Eukaryota > Viridiplantae > Streptophyta > Magnoliopsida > Brassicales > Cleomaceae > Tarenaya > Tarenaya hassleriana. The sequence goes on along the minus strand of NW_010965216.1, from coordinate 2,400,608 downwards.
CAGACAACAATTTTCTATGAGTTTATGAACCGATCATTCATTGTACTAATAGAGCATCAAACAATTGAAGTTAATGAAAAAAAAATGCAAAGGAAAACAAACTATGTGTGTTGAAAATAGGGAGAAAAAGAATATAACTCGAACATGAACTTGTAAAAGAATCCCAAATAAATATAAGTGATTTAAAAATTTTCAAATAAATATATAAATTCTTTTCTAGCCCCTGTATTAAATCATAAACTTTTTAAAAATAATGAAAATAAATAATAAACTTTTATATGATTTTCAAAAACCGCTATAAAATTAAACTCTAAACTTATAAATGATCCCAGAAAATCGTTTAGAAGTTTAAGTTTTAATATAGAAGTTAAGAAAAGTCTGTTTTGAAAATTTTAAAATTCGTATATTTATCTTCTTTTTTTTTTTTTTTACAAATTCGTGTATTAGTATGTTATTTTCCCTTGACTCCAAACCAACTGACCAACCGAATAATAGGTTACATATCCTCAAATGCTTCTTATACTATCAATCCAATATAATGAAATCAGAGAATACGGCTTATTGACAACGCTGCTTTAAAAAACTTGCATCATAAAACTGTCCATACACAAAAGGGATAGATAAAGATGGAGGGATTGTGATTAAAAAAGGGCCGACAGGTCATGGGACTGTTCTTGTTTTTATTTTTTTTATTTTGTTTTTGGTATTTTAGGTGAATAAGCAATTTTGATAGTCCAAGGTTGGTAGAAATACATTTTTTAAAAAATGGAATGTGGTACGACATTAAAAAGAAAATAAGGTTTTGACATTCACACATTACCAAATTGCCCAACTTAATGTCTATTGAATTTAATTCCAAAATCAATTGTGCAGGATATTGTTAATTTCGTCAGTTAAAAGTATAAATTAAAAATAAATAAATACGTTTTCGATGAAGTATTTAAATGAAATTTGAAACGAGACAGATGTATAAAAAAAATGATGGTACCCAAATTTGGATGGTCTAATGGTGAGAGAACATGCAAAACATACTTTCGTCATGAGTTCAAACTCAATGTGGAGAGGGGTATTCACTTGGGATCCTCCGATTTTCTGGGAGATGTAGTCGGGTCAAAGTTCCGGTGAACTTTCGGATTATAAAAAAAATATATGGTACCTAATTTAACTTCCTAATATTTTAATTAAAAATGTGGCATTTACTGATGAAATTTATAATGACAAGTGGTTGAATTAGTGGGTCTTAAACGTTTCAATAAAGTCAGACAAAATATTTTAACCATCCCAAGATGTTAGCGGTTGGGCTCTTCATTAATTTTATTTCATGGATTTATCTGTTAGGGTTTAGCTAATGTTTTCATCACCATGTGTATACTTTTTCCATCTCTTGTATTTCTAACTTTCAAAGCGAAATTTCTATTTAAAATTACAAGATTATTCGACGCGTGGGAATAGAAATAACTGTAATTTCCTATGACAAATATAGCGTTTTTTGTTATTGCTTATAAAAGTTCTAACAAAGCTATATTTACGAGTCTATATTTTAGGTTTATACAAATTAAACTTAACTTAACCGAATAATACCTAATCGTTTTATTTGAAAATCTAATAACAAAACAAATATTTATGTTTAAATCAAAATGAAAATTTGAATTAAATATAAATATAAATATAAATAATAGAAATAATTTTTAAAAATTCCAAAAAATATATTCATACAAGTCCAATCAAAATTCAATAAAAAATTGAAAAAATAAGATTTCAAAAAACCGAAATAAAGTATACAATATTTACTAATAATAATAACGACAATGCAGAATGTAATTTTTGTCTCACGTGATGTCCATTTTCCAAAAATATTAATTCCTGAATTCTAAAGTTCTTCCAATTTCCAACGGTACAATTTTTGGGAAAGTCAAAAGCAATTAACCAAAAAATACGGAAAGAAAAAGGAGAAGAGCCGAGTCCACAACGGCATTATTATACTCCAAAATGTCCAGCTGGCAAGATCTAACACCCCTAAATAATCCCACGTCGACATAAATGGTATTTTAAATATGAAAAACTTAAAAAATAGATATTAACACCACATAAATTTAATTTATTATTAAATAATCGATCTGCTTGAATTTATTATTAAATAATCGATCTGCTTGAATTTATTATTTCACAATCGATCTGCTTACTACAGTCCGCATGTTTTTTTCATATGATATATATATATATATATATAGTAAATTCTTCCAAAAACGCAAAGGGCAAGAGTTTTTTTTTTTGCATTGGCCCAATGGATTAATTGCACATTGAATTTCTTTCGCTCATTGTATTTTTTGTTAGCACATTGAAATGTTTTGATATATTTAATTTAAGTGTTAGAACTTAGAACATAGAATCCTTTCTATTTATTTTTAATTTTCGGATTTTCAAATCAAATGTTCAAAACTTTGTGCTTTATTTTTTAACGCGATAAAATTTTTCTTCTCGGAACTACGATTAATTAGGAGAATTTAGGATATAAAAACTAATAATATAGCTAAGAGATAAAATATATAAACAACGGTTGCATGTAATATTTTCAATGACGTATTTTTTTTTTAAAAAAAAATTGTATCTAATCTTATTAGGCGATGCCATTGCGTCAAATTGACTTCTAGAAGACTGCAACCTCTTTTATATTATATGTTTCATTTAACGTAAATATTACGAAGTGGATAATATATTATTAGGTCCACGTCAACAATTTGAGGCTTGAATATGTTTTCTTCCCTGAAGAGATTATTTATATAAGAATGATAAATGAAGGAAATAAATATGCAACTAGGGTTATAGATAATTTTGCATGCTAGAACTTTTCCTAACACTTGGTCATGAAGATTCAATTAAAAGCCGATATTAAATTATAGACTTATAACAAGTCTCCCAAACCATAGGGTTCTTTAGTTTTGGATATTAATAATAGTAATAAATTACAATTTGTAGAATATATTTTTTAGGTATTAAATGCAAATTATAACAAACACATTTTATAAATAACCACTAAACACAATTTTCAGACTTTCATAAAAAAAAATACGGAATTGGTCATGGGAGCCATGCATAACCATGCCAAAATTCAGATATAAAAGTATATTTTACAAAATGATATGCTATATATTACAAATGCTACGTATACATGTCTACGTAAGACGCAGTTTAAGGACGATATTAAAAATAAATTAAGTGATATAAACTTGAAAAAAAAAACTTTATATTACAGTGTCCTTTATCATTAATCATTAATTAGGAATTAATAAGTTCCGTGTGAAAGCTCCATAAATCCGCAAAATCAAACTCAACGAATTCATCGTAGAAGTCAAGTACCGGAGGATAGACCAACCAATCCGACGGCTCAAAACCCGCCACGTCATCAGCGCGTGATTGCACGCTTCCACTCCCTTCGATGTTCGGCAGCTCCACAATCTCACTCAGCTCCTCTGACTCCGCCGCTGAAGATGACGACGACTCCTCCCATGGTTGCGTTTGCGTTTGACCATCGAGACTGACCGTGGCGGCGCGTGAATGCACGCTCAAGTCTGCCATGTCGCTCAGCTCGTCTGACGTCTCCTCCGCAGAGGAAGACGACTCCGCCGGTGACTGCTGCAGCGGTCGCGGTTGCCTTTGCGTTTGACCCTCAATCCCGGCCATTGAAACGCATGATGACTCCGACGTATGCGACGTTTGAGTTTGACACATCGCGGCGGCCTCTGCGGCAGCGGCCTGGATGTCGTGCGGAGAAGTAGTCGCCGGACGTGGCAAAACAGAGGCGAGTTCAGGGAAATTGAGGACGGCGGAGGAGCCTTTGAGGCTGAGGGCGGCGACGTCGTGTGCACGCGCCGCCATCTCCGCCGTAGGTGAGTCTCCCAGTGGACCACTGAAAGGAAAGTTGATTCCATCTCCTATACCGGAAGAGATCAAAAGACTAAAGTCTGGTCTGCGTGAAAACAATGTGAAGGCCAGGTAGTTTAATTATCATAGGTTATTTGGTCATGGTTGAAATTGTGTTCTTGCTAATTGACTTTTTGTGGTTGCAGGGAACGTGTAAAAATTTTCACTGAAGCTTCTTCTGTATTTAACAAGTTTTTCCCAAGTGTGCCTACAAAGAAGAGGTCTCGACCAGAAGGTTTTTCTTGCGACCGGTCCGGTGATCGCTTGGTTTTAGGGTCAGGCTTAGGTAAAATGGGAATTCAGGGTCAGACTCTGGCTGGTGGGTTTGAGCTTGAGCAACAAAAGTCAGATGAACGATTTTCCCCAACTTCTCTTCCGTACACCTCTGTACATTGAGTGCATAGTGTCCGTGTTTTTCTTCTTGCTTCGAGGATGGCTTTCGGACAAGTGGGTGGTTGTTGTATGATCAGATTTGTCTGAACTGGCTGATGAAGATGATGCTGGTGATGGTGATGAAGTTTTTATTGGTTCTTTCATCTTCTTTTGAGAAGGATACTCTTTTTTTTTTTTTTGTATGTGTGAATTGGGAATTGTAGTTTTTTTTTTGGATGTTGGGTTGAAAGAGAGAGAGAGGGAGGGTTTATATATAGAGAGAGTTTTAGAGAGGAGTGGAAAGTGCATGTATGAATTCCAAGACACTTAGATTTTGGAATATAATATCATCATGATCATCATCATCATCATCGTGGACGATTTAATTTGTAACCTTAGATGACATCATAAAAAGCAGTAGTTGCAAGATACTAGAAAATAAAACCGGTCCATATTTAGATTCATGTGACAAATTAAATCCTTTTGAGCATTGGAATAACATAGAGAATTTTCTTTTTTGTTTTTTGAGATGATATTATATGTCTAGCAATATCTATAACTACTGTTACAATATCAAAATATTGTCAAATTATGTTATTATAATTTTCAATATTTTGGTGGAGATGTGACAAACTGTGAAGAAAACAAGATACATATGAATAACATTCAACTATTCAAGTTAGGCGCTCCTTTGTAAGTGACACTTAGCCAACCCTCGTTTTACTATTAATTTCTTCACAACAATAATGGATTATACACAAACAAAAAATAATATCCCAAATAATAAATTTTAAAATATCCATTTGATAAAAAAAATCCACATAAAAAAAAAAGAAGCATCTGGACAAAAGTTGAAGTTCAGGATAATGCTTGAACGGTTAAACCCTTGTGGCCAATACTTGTAATTAACAACGGTTCCTACCAAACATTTGTGCGCATATGTTATACACACACATATATATGTATATATATATATAATGGTTTGAACAAATTAACTGTAACAAAATATCTCATAAAAAAAACTGTAATAAAATATTTGTTGTGTTTGTGAACTTAATTCCTTTTTCATTTCGTCCGAAAAAAATTATTGTGCATAAGATCAAAATTCTTTGTAAAAAAAAAACAGCTCTACGTGACGTTTTCTAAGATATGTGACGGACAAAGGTTTTGTGGGTAGTTCGAATTTTAAAATTTGTACTGTATAATTCTAATTTAAATATTACTGTTATATGAATTTTTAAAATTTTTATGCCATGCGTAATAAAAATTCAACAATATAATATAGCATAATTAAAACATTTTGTTTCTCCGAGTATCAATTTATATTAATCTAAAGTTGTAAAAGTTTAAATTCCAAGATCAACGTTATAATAAAATTTATTGCCTTATCCCGTCGTCACCTTGAGATTCTTCTGTCGAACGTCGCTTTCTTTTGCCCGTTGAGATTATTTTTCAAAATATAAAAAAAAATAATCTCAAAATGATGGCAACTCCTCCCCATTTATCGTGTTCCAACATTGCCTTTTTAGCAATAATTGTTTAATAAATAAGAGAAAAAGAGTATATCCACTTGGCAGTCTAATTATTCGGACCAAAAAACATAAATGTTTTTGTTACTTTTATGGAACTTTAAACGTGAATAGAGAATTTAATTATTAATCTATTAATTTCTAAGTATAGATTCGACGGCTAGTTTTATTTGTAGGGTTGCTAATGTTCTATGCATACGAAATTCTCAGAATCATGAATTGAAATATAAAAAGGGAGAATTAGATATCCGATGTAATTTTGTTTTCAAGAGATTGATTTTAGATCAAAAGATCTGGTTTAGATTTAACTATTATAAAAACAAATTCAATAAAAAATTGATTAAATATAATTTTTTGAATCAAAATTGTTAAATTTAAAATTAACATGAATTAATAAAAAATAAAATAGAAGAGAAATTGAAAAAAAATTAATAAAACAAAATGAAAATATAACTTTTAATAAATCTGACTAACGAGCATTTCAAATATTTATCTTAAATTTTATGATATTTTAGAGTTTTTTAGAATATTCATATTTATATTTTATGGGTAACATTGTTTTAGATTCGGAGTGCATATACAAATATGAAAACCATTTATATGGTCTCTTTTATTAATCTCTTTTTGGCACGTTATTTTTTATATCCGCACCACAAACAAATTTGGTACTCGGCGTCGCTTCCTTTTCAACATTGCATTAGGTCGACCAATTCAATTGAAAATTTGCTTCAATTAAATATAAATAAATATTTTGCATGATTATATTTAGTATATCAAACTGAAAATATTTTAAACGATTAAGAATGTTTAATCATTTTACTATATATCCGAATGTCCAAGTAAAAAACATGAAATCTAAATCTATATTTATAAATATTTTATCTCAATAATGTGAATTAGTTTTGGTATGAAAAATAATATATTTTCTCTATTACTAATACGGATTATATGAAAAATAGAGTATGTAAAAGAAGGTTTTGTGCATATGGAAGACATGTATTGTTGAATCTAAATCAAGAACAAACAGAAAGAAAAATAGTTCTCAAAGAAAATCATCCTAAAGAAATGTTAAAAGGTAATTGGATCACCAAGAAAGTCATAAAGATAATAAGAGTCTCTAATACACTCAAAATTAGACGACTCGGATAAAAGATGGAACAAAATTCCTTTCCAATCCGAATTTGACTCTCCAATTGGAGAACATATTCACCCGGAATTCTTTGAGATATATAATTAGGTAGAGGATTTGGTGAATTTCTGAATTATCAAAAAAAAACTCCGGAATACACATATATAACTTCAAATATTTTTGCATGGGAGAAAAATTTAGAACCTTTTGAATTTTATTTATAAAAAGAATTTCTGAATAAGATTGAATCTCTATATAAAGTACATATAGCTAAACTTATTATAAATAAATAAAAATAGATTTATTAGAAAAATATTAGTGTTTCGTAATTATAAATTGAGAATGTAAGAATTTTTTTTATTAATAATAATTTTCGTAAAAATGATGGTTGAACTTGAACAACAAATTTTCTACCGTTTAACTTTATATTATGTCCATTAGCATTACAATTTGAGTTTCTTTTTTTTTTTATAACAATTCTAACAAAACAACAACTGTTTAAATGGTTTAATAAGAAATTACTTACCCGTCAATGAGGAAAATTACAACATGCGATAGTTTAAGTCAGGCTGTCACGAACTCGTGATACATCACAGACTAACTAAACATTACTTTATATGTAAATTTCCATGCGAGTAAAAGCAAAAAAAGCCACCACCCAACAATTTCTTTTCTTATCTAATTATCTTTTTCATTATTTAATTAATTTAAGAGAAAAAAAAGAGACCAAATCAACAATCAGGTTTCGAGAAACGACACTCGATGTCGCGGAAGAGATCCAACACGTGTTTTTATTTTATTTTATTTCGATCATACATACATACATACACATATATATATATATATATATATATTACATATTTTGATAATACAAACAAACCTTGAAATATAGTGAAGGCTTGTCATTCTAGAACCTTTATCAATATTACACAGATATATGTTGGGTTTTTTATTATTGATTGGAGAATTGGAGAAGATTTTTTAAGTGTCATTTAATTTTCACTCTTTTGATCCACACTTTCTGCCACTGAATGTAAAATATAATTATTATTCACTCTCTTTAATCCTTTATAATATCTTTATTGCATCTTTCATATATTTTTTATTTTCTATAAAATAGAGATTTTGTTTTCATTTTCAAAACACATCAAATAAAACAAAAAGTTTTCTATAAATAAGAAAATACATATTTTAAATTTTTTATGATTTAAATCGATCGTTGAGTTTAACAAAATATCAAAATTTTAAATACCTCTATTCCGGTGAAGTTATATTCTATTCAAATATAGTTGTCCATTAGAGAATAGTTTTCTTAAGAAAACATAATTTGTCATGAGTTTGAATTTAATTTTTTTTATAATTTAATTTTTTAAGTTATATTGATATAATGATATTATTTTGTTCATAACTTTATGTATTGTTATCAAAATTATACGTTCTTCATGTCTTTTTGTAGATCGAAATTATTTTTTTAATAGTATATAATACGCACGATTTGATTATGTATATATTGAAAGTTAATGAGTTCAAAATTTTCGAAATAAAATTTAGAAATTAATCACATACGAAAACACGAAAAGATATAAAATAACATGGACAATAATATATATGTTGGTCCGAATATTTAATATAAATATACCCGCATATATGTTTCTTGGTACGAAAAGTTAGATAATATTAACTTTATATAATATTCGAATAAAATAATTAATTTTTTTTAATAATTTCTAATATTTTTTTGGATACTAAAATCTTTTTATGTTTTAGTTTTTCTATTGAAAACAAGTATAGTTGGTGTAATGTAAATTTCATATATATACTTTTCTTGGTAGATATGTTATTTGCACACTTTTATATAAGTATATACTTGATATTTTTATGATATAAGCACATTAAAAAAAATAATCCTTTTTTAGAGAATCACACAATTTAATGTTGAGTAACACATATTATTCCATCAACGTTAAAAAAATTATAATAATATATCAATCCTAAAATATACTACTTCTTGTCGTTTTTTCTCGAAAAATAGTTCATCAATATTTTTTCTCCAATTCTCTAATCAGATTGTTTTTAATAGATAGCATAAACAATCGATTTCAATTTTTCTGTGATATATTTGACCAAAGAGAAGATTTTATCTATTTTAGTTTATAATTTTTTCGTAAAAATGATCGTAACTAATGATGATGATAAACAGTTTATGTAGTTGGAAAAAAAATAATCGGCTTAAAAATTCGATCATATTTTTTTAGTTTTTTTTTTTGGAAAAAAGATATAGACATTTTTATCTCAAAAAATAATCTTATAAAATCCCGTACAAAATGGGTCTTAATTTAGTTTTTTTTGGTAAAATTAATTTAATAATTTTTAAGAGTCTTACTCTAAATTAAAACCTTGAGCTTTTATACATTAATTGTCAGGTTCTACAACTTAAAGTGGGCCAAAATATCATGATATTATATCAATATGGAGGAATGAATCACATGTAATTACATTGGGACCATTAATTACTTGAGGTAACAAGAATTCAATGCAAATACGTAAATCATTCGTGGACCGACCTTTGTACACCAATTAAATCAAAATAGATTGAATACCATGTATTCAAAACAGTATAAAAATCAAATCAGTAAATTTTTTAAATTAAAATAAATTTAAGTTTGAATGAATAATAAAATAATAGAACGAAATCGAAATTATTTAATAAAATAAATATTTTTGAAAATAAAAACAAAATGTAAAAATCTTATATAAATATATAATTTTGTTGAAAAATCAGAATTGCAAATAAAGATTCATATATCTAAATTTCCAGCCATATTCACTAATTTTAGTTTTTTTTTCTGAATATACACACGTTCTAAAATACGACTAATTATATATATATATATTAATTTTGTGAAATCAAAGCAAGATTTCCATGTTTAATTAAAGGAGAGGATCTTGCGGGTGGAGAGTGGTTAGATCTTTTGTCAACATCGATCATTAGAGATGTCAACCTTTGTTTAGCACCAACATATTGTAACTTTATATATTGTATAATGGAAATTATATATATATATATATATACATATAATATTTATGGTTAGAGAGCATGACAAAGTAAATCTCCACGTGAGAAACACGGTTATATATATTAAATGTATTTATTTAGATCTAGGTGCATAATTTTCATTAGGAAACCATTAATGTAAAATACACCTCACATGAGAAACAGCTTTACATAATTGTACCTTTTACATTATTTAATATGTGCATATATATATAAATTCGAATAGAAACGTATAAAGATAATGTATGGTAATCAAATCCATACGACACCAAATGGAAATTTGGTAATTAGTATGAAAAGATGATTGATCTAAATGAAATTTCAATGTAGAATAGAATTGGGCATGCTACTCTTGATATCCGTTCTAATTCGACATCTCCGCTGAATTGAATTCTCAAAAATATTTGAATATTTTGATTTTAATTAGATTTATCATTTCGAATTTCGGTTTCTATTTGATTATCTTATTTTTTTGGTTTGGATTTCTTCGTTATAGAAACATTACACTTGTTCGTTTTTTATGTTATAAATATTTATTGCCGAAATTTTTTTATTTTAAAATTATTTTTATATTCAGTTTGAATTCATTTTTTTTAATTATAAAAACTATCTTATTCCATTAATTCAGTTGGATTAGATTGGGTATAAACTAAAGAATATAATGAGGAGCGAAACCCAAAAAAAATCCTAAACTTTACTACTTACTACAATTAAATCCCACACTTAAAACTCCTTAATTAAATCCTCAATTAAACAAATTAATTAAAAAAACCATAAACAAATTAATGAAAAACTAGTTTTAATGTATCAAATAGAAAAAGATCTATAACTAGAAATTCAAGGACAAGTTTGTGATATCAGGACAGAAATGATATCCAAAGGTGTGGCGATGTGTATATTTGGGGTTTGAAGAAACGAGCATCTCTTTGTCGGATGGATGCTATTAGAGCTACATGTAGGCCCAATAAGAACTATTTGGGCTACATGTAGGCCCAATAAGAACTATTTGGGCTACATAAAGGCCCAATAAGAACTATTTGGGCTACATGTGGGCCCAATAAGGAATTTATAAAAAAAATACATTGTTAGTCGCTTTTTCTTTTGAAATCACGGTCCAAAAGTAATGGACCTTAAACTACGTATATGTACATGTTACAAATATATCTCACCATGCAATACTTCAAATTGGATTCTGAGCCTATTGTTATTTCAGGTTCGAGGTCGGTTTCTCTTCGGTTATTTTTTAGTTTAAAAATGTTCGCTTGAAAACGTATTTTGGTTCTATTTAATTCAGATTCTATTTAAATTTGGTGAAAATTCCAACAAAAAATGAGGCACATGTTACGAAAATTAATAGAATTTACACAGCCCAATCGAAATGTGATGAACCATATTAGTACTTCTTTACAAGTTATATGTGAAAACGGGGATATATATGGATGTGGTCATGGGCCAATCTATATTGATTTGAATGGGGTTATAGGTCCCCTTTCACTTAATTAAAAAATAATAAATTTTTTTATAAGATATAAATTTTTTAAATAAATCCAGTAAAATTAAATTTATCATTGCCCCCAATTACCTTTTTTATGGGTCCACTATGTGAGCATGTGGCAACGTTGATATGTAGTTAGGTTTCTTTGCATCGAGCTTGAATTGAAACTATGATTACACACGCATATATATATATATATATATATATATATATATATATACATGATTCCAAGGAATGTGGTGTTTTGACCAAAGTTTGTAGTGTCAACCACGTTCATATCCATGAATATGATTTAAGTGGGAACTGCACCACGAAATTTAATTAATTAATTCATTAATTAGCTTACCAAAACTAAGCAACAAATATAATAAAATTAACGAAAAAAAGGGCCAACGGTCCAACAAAAATGATAACATGGAACCTTTGGTGATCAAAACTCAACCACAGAGAGAGAGAGAGAGAGAGAGAGAGAGAGAGAGAGAGAGAGAGAGAGAGAGAGATGAGTGGGTTAGTTGAATGACCATTTTGTTCGCATTTCTACTCGCCCACCCTCTTTCTATGATTTTTGAAGGAAAAAAAAAAGCATTTTGAGATTGTCTAAATTCACCAAAAAAATATATGGACGAAAAAATAATTAAAGATTGTATAAATGCGTGTTATAAGATACAATTATATATTTACAATAAAACACGAATAAATAAGTGTATTGTATATCAATTATTTCGTTCAATAATCACAATTTATTGAAGAATAATTTTCTAAATTGTATTTTTTAGATGTATAGAAACATATAACAAAAATTGATAGATGAAGCCGAATATTGTGAATCCATGATGTTGGAAACTGAATATTAATTCGATTAAACTTTAGGAAAATGAAATGATTGTGAGAGAAGAAGTCTGGGAATTAGTGGAATTGCAATTACTCAAGGGCAGTTAAGTCTCAATGAATTATAATTAACTTTGGTTAGTTATTTTATTCAAGGGATAAATATATATTATGCAAAGAGGTGACAAGTGTCATCTATAATTATGCATATATATATATATATGTATGTATATACGTGAAGCTTTCTAAAATCATAAACCCTTCATCCATCAAGTCGTTCGATCAGAGAAAACTCTAAATTCGTAAGAAAGCTAATTCGTTCTTCGGATATATCATTGGCTGCTTCTAATGGAAGCATCGCGGAGTATTAATGGCGTCGACGAGTCGTACCGCCCACTTCCTGCACTCTACTTAACCTTTTTATCGATTTGGTCTCTCTCGGCTTGTTCCTGGACGGTTAACACCTTCAGGAATCGCCATTTTCAGGTCAAAATCTCGAATTTTTGTTTCTGATTCGATTGTTCCGGGGTTCCAAATCATGGGTCGACGATAGTTTTTGTTGGGTCTAAGCATTTTTTGTTGTTGTCGGATTCTCCGTTAAGACAGTCTTCCAATGATCATCCGTAGATGATTGTTCATCGGAATTCAGTCACACTGATTCTGATCGTGATGGAAGCTTTTGCCTAAAATCTTAGAAGTTTTTTGTTAATACCTGCATTTGACTTTCATGGTTGAGCAAATTCGGACAATTCTGTTTGATTTGCCTCTCCTAGTGCAACTCCTCTGGTCCTTCGTAAAGGAACATCACTGATTTTGATGCATTGTTTTGTTCCTTTTATTTGTGTTGATTCATTGAACTATTAGGACAGACAAGCAGTTTGCAGTGGACTCTTGCTTCGGTTCCATTGATCAAAGCCTTGCAACTCACTCTATCTTTCCTCTTTTGGTAAGTCCTGTTTTCTACTTTGGGATATTGTCATTGCCATGAAGAACATTCGCCCCTTTTACGACCTGCCCATGTTTAGTTTACTCATTTAGAATGGTGTTTCTTGTACCCTTTTGTGGCAATAGAATCTCATAGATCCAGTTGTTATGAACAGTGTATTGATGTTGAATTGAGTGTAATTGCAAGAATGGTCATATTGATATGTGATGATTTTTGTGCAGGTATTCATGTTTTCATCATCACATATGCTCTCTTTGGATGTCGTTTGGTGTATATGTGACCGGCGTTCTGTTTCAGACAGCTTCTTTCGTGTCGTTCTTACTGATCTCTCATGGTTACTGCATCACATGCGAACGCCTCTCTCTTACCGAACGTCGAACCACAGCTTCACTTGGCTGTGTCTTTTACTTAACTCTTGTTGGCTACCGAGCTTCTGTTCCTTATTTTACAGTGAGTTCCCTACTCATTTCATCGCTCGTTCATGAACTGTTTCCTGTCTCATGAGCTAATTCCTGTCTTTTTTCTGTTCTTCAGGTGCTTCTGATACTCAATTATGTGATATCATTCTATGTTATTTTCCACCACATATCCCAAAATCTGTCTGTGCTAAGAGAACAGCTGACCTTTATCGAGGACGAGAATGTTCAAGCTATGCATGATGCTGTATACTCAAAATACATCATGTTCAAGTACGTTTTTCTTCGTTCGGTATCTGTGTGTTGCGGTGGATGTTGATAGAAAAAAATCTGGAGAAAGGGCACTTAGCCAGTTGATTGTTTCTTTTCTTTTTTGTTCAGGAAATTCCAAGGGGCCATGCAAATTGTAGCCATGGCGGAAACCGTGGTATGACGATATGTTCATCCTACCGTCGTTCTTCAATCTCACAATCTGTGAAAGCAACAGCTTCATTCTTTAATTCACAATCACCTTTCTTCTAGCAGATCTATATGAACATGGATAACTCTACACAGAATTATTGGCTTCGACTACTAGTACGAGAGTGGGCGCAATTTTGCATCTTTCTCTATATCGGGTGGACTTTCAGGTCTCAGGACTTGGCACCGCGTTTCTCAGTAATGCCGACTCTAAAACTCAAGGAGAATTCTATCATTCCTCCGATTTACAGTGTGGTAAGTGGCAGAAGCTTCACTCTTTTAGACAATGGAGTTGTATCTTCTGTTGCCCAATGATAGATATATCAAATACTCGGAAGCCGTATATTAAGCAATACATTTCAACTATGGACGAGAATACGGTACAGTGTACTCTAGTGACGCTAGTACTTGATTTGCAGGAAATGGACACAAAAACTTTCGAGGAATTTAGAAGCCATGAATGGAACATTGGGGTGGTAAGTTCTTGTTTACGTTTGAGTGTATAAATGCATTGCTCGTTCATAAGTATGTCCTAACGAGCCGAGATGCTCGGGTAATAACTTCTCATTGCAGCCGACACCGTGTTCCAACGAGAAGCATAAGGATAAGGAATCGGTTCTAGTGATAATTCAGCATCCTCGGTAGCAGCAGCGGCAGCGGCAGCGGCATTATTGTGTAATGCAAAGATGATGTTTTTTTTCCATCTTCTCGTTCTTGGAAATCACCTGAGAAAATATTTGTCCCAAACCTAGCCATCAAATCAAAAGGAACAGATCAAAGAGTCACAGGTTCCGACCTATACTCTCTTTGCATCTTTGTTTTGTCTTTTTCCCTTTTAGGAAACTTGATGTCCTTTGTACATTCCTTTAATACCAGCAGCCAACATAAAATATCTTTAGTTGCTTCCAAACTTCATTAGAGGTACAATTTTTTTTTTCCACTTCCAGTAAATCTTTACATGCAAATACCAAACACGACCAGGGAGATTACAGGAACAGCAAAGTGATAACTGATAATTTAAGTGACAGATGAAAGTTCAATCATTGAACTTTGCCCAGGTTAAAAAAAAAAAAACTCTTTCTCCATATACACAACCAAAAAAAAAAAAGACGAAAAATAAACAAGTGAATGAAAGAAAAAGAAGATGAATAAGGAGCAACTTTACACGTTCTTTCAACCAAAGAAGAAACAAAGAACATGTACATCGGCAAGGGAAAATGCTGTGTGGGCTTATGCAGTTTCTGCTCTTCTAACTTCAAACAAATCCAGAATGACCCCGAAAGAGAAACCAAAGAAAAGACAGGGACCTCCACCTCTCAGATTTCTTCCTTCCCATTTTCAGATGACCAAAACACACTTCAATAGCCAACAAGATATTTTCCATAAACTTTACGGATTGATCAACGAGTATCTCTATCGTGAGGCATCAAGATACTCTCTTTGTGTCTCGGGCAGCCGCTACATGATCCTGCATTATGAACAAATATGTCTCTCTTCATCAAAGTAAACAGATTTCTATGTGCTTCACTATGAAGGTAGGGACTATCCGACTAAGCTTATGTCTTGTGAAGAGACAAACAGGCGTTTGCTTATATAATATGTTCCCTACCAGTAGCCTGATGTCACACTCACCAGGGTAAAATGATCAGAGCAAAGATGATATTAAGAGTGAGAATGCGAACTTACAGAGATGAAATCAAATGCTCTTGTATCTTCTTTCTTTGAACCATTCATAACCGAGGTTGGAGGCTGTTTAGTCAGATTTGCCTGGAATACATCAGGAAGTGGCGAGGGATATCCTCCACTAGTACCGGCAGGGAAACCACTTCCACCGCTCTGAGCATTCACGTTACCAAGCTGCTGGAAACTAGACATACTACCAAGGAATTGCTGCTGAGCTAACAAATTCTCCATAGCAGCGTAATTAAATGGCTGAGAAGCAAAAGCTGGATTCAACATTATCCCAGGAGGAAAATTGAATGGCATAACACCCACAGAAGCGATTGGATTTTGCATAAACCCAGGAATTTGTGAACCAAGCAAGCCTCCTGATGGATTTTCTGGTGGTTGGTGGACAGCAGTGCTTGAAGTTGCAAACAAATTCTCGGGAAGTGTACTGGTGGAAGATGATCCTTTCTGATTTGAGGTGTTCCCACTAACGAAGAGACTCCCCATCAAATCGTTTATGTTATTCGGGTTTTCTGCCTCTGTTTTAAGGTCTGATATCGAGCCAAACATATCCAGTGGCTCAGGCTCAATCTTGTTTTCTCTCGTATGGTTACCACCAGCACCCGGTTTTGCACCAATAGTCATTCCAGAGAACAGGTCATCTGGGTTTTCTTTTACTCCACTAGAATGAAATGATACATCTGCAAAGGGATCGTCATCATTTTGTTTCTCTTTGTTATTCAGTTCACCTGTGCTATCCCCAAACAGATCATCCATTAATGGGGCCGTTGTCACTGTCGTACTGGCCATACCTATATCATTTGGTTTTGTCACAGTTTCATCTGTCAAAAAATCTGCGCTACCCGTGTCTATCAAGTCAGGTAAATCAACAGTAGAAGCTTTCTCTCTCTTCACCGAAGTTTCTAAATTACTCATCAAACCACTCGACTGTCCACCATTTATAAGGCTCAGAACCTGCTCCGCATCCGGTATCTTTAGGTTAACCCAACGACTAAACATTAAGCAAAAAGTGTAGTTTTAATACACAGAATCTTACCCTGGTAGCCTTTTCACGGACAGAAGATTGGGGAGACTCTGAGCACCTCTGTATGACATCCTTGTTTTCACTAAAATATGTAGCTATAATTGAAAAATTGTCATCATCCTGCTTCCTCAAAATGGCCTCAAGAACACATACAGCTTTCATCCGGACCTGCAGATTAAGAATTTAAAAGAGACCCATTGATTTATATATTAGAAAAAAAAAAATGGAAGGAGTCTAGAATGCTGTAGGAGAAATGGCCAAAGGAAAGTACAACACAAATACCATTATCAAACACAAAAACAAGTACAAGAAATATCATTCATCTAACATGACATGAATTGTGTAAAAACTAAAAAGTGACTTTTCTAAGGAGGTGACTGGAAAATATTAACATTGTTAATACCTGCCACAGCGGAGATTGGAGCTTTGCGTCAAGAGCAATGCTTAAAGCAACCGCATCCAGTTTTGTGGCCTCAGAGAGGAAAACCTGAAGAGCATCACGAGTGGGCTGCAGACGTACACCACCAGACGTTACAATGGTTTCCAACAGCTTCTCTTCACGTGTTTTGCTCGCAACATGACCCGAAGCAGAATTTTCACTCGCTCCTCCGGAAATTTGGCCCCAATTTCCATCGCCTGTGTTCTTCGGCATCCCATAGTTACCATCATTTCCTAACATAACTGGCTGATATCTACTAGAGTTTTCATCTTCCATCGTTAAAGATCGATGGAGATTTGGGCCCCGGTAGCTTCCAATCTCATTCTTCTTCGGCAAATGACTTTGAGCAAAGGTACTAAGTCCTTGCTTTATGGATGCAGTTCCAATGCCCACCACCTCACTCAGGATTGATTTCTTATCTTCGGAATGCATCTCAAAGTTCGTATTACCAAATCCTTGGATACGTCTGCTGACACCTTCAGGAGCAGCAGTGGGTTTACTGGTCTCCTCCGAGAATATGGAAGAAACAGCTTCTTGAGCTGTCTCTCTTACAGCCTTATTAAGTGCATCCCCTTTGAGAGGATCTGGGTGGCCCTTGTAGTGTAATAAATTGCGGACAGCAACCGAGTTCCTCTGCATTTCTCTCCTAAACTCCGCACCAGACTTTCCCACAGCATACTTTATCAACCTAAGAGCCTGGGTTTGAATACAGCAACAAGAATCATCATAACTTGAAATTCCACTCCTAGTAATTCGTATGGATAATTACAAATTCATCGTTTCCCTATAATCGTAAGAATTAAGTACTAATTATGCTCCCTAGTTTTCTTTACATTCGACCAAATACACATGTTCTACCATTCTCACATATGATAGGCAAGCACTAGGAAACTGAGCCAATCCATTGCATGCAAAATGCAAATCAAGAGATTCACAAGCTAAAGGGTCTCAAAGAAATAATATTTAATCAGCCAAAGCACGCATGAGCTTCGAACTTATACTTAAGAATCCGATCGAAATAGGAATCGAGTGCAATTTCGGATACCTTCTGCTTAACGATGGGGCTCCTATGATCAAGACGTTTCAAGATGAACTCGGAGACTTCCTTCACGATGCCGACATGAGAAGATCGCAGGAGGTCGCAGATCTCTTCAAGCTTGTAGACTGGCGTCACCTTGTCCTCGTCAGAGGTCGCTGCGTCGATCATCCGCGATCTCCAGTACGATTCCACAGCTCTCCTGCTGGAATCCATGGCGAGCCCACGAAAACCCTAATTCCCGAAATTACGATAGCAGCTCGTCCTCGCAAGACGAATTCGCAAAGGGGTCAAATGCCAAAGATTGAAGAACCAGTCTCACGCCGTCAGATCACCAAAAACACGATCTGGGAAGCTACGATTGAGACCAGATTTCGCAGGAAAGGTTGCGATCGGGAGCAGAAACCTCCTCTACGGACCAAATCAACCCAGGGACAATTGGGACTCTGCGCTTACGACAGGGAAATGATGATGTAATTGGAAACGGATTGATAGGTTTGGCCAGAACTAATGGAGAGAGAGAGAGTAGCCGGTGGAGGATGAAGACGTGAATAAGGTGATTTCGAGGCTTGCCTCTTCGGTGGATCTCACTGCCTCATTTGATTCATACGAGTTTTTTTCTTCTCCCCCTTTCTTTTTGTTTGGCAAAGGTTATAACATAAATCAATAAATCGCTTTTGTACTCCAATTTTCGAATTTAATTAGGAGTCGGGGATTGATATTCGGTTCTGTAATTATTAGGTTTGATTTTGTTGGTGTTATAAAAATATCTAGGCAATAATCCCTTTCATTTTGATTTGATTTCGGTTTTTATTAAAAAATTCTATTTTTTAGAAAATTTTTAGTTTTTTAAAATTTCGTTTGGTTCCGAGAAAGATTTGGTTCTTTAAAAATATAATATACCGTTCGAAATTTGTGGACGATTCAATTCGAAAACGATATCAAATTTTTCGATTCAAAATTACCAAAACTCACACCTCTAAATTTAATTGTTTCCATCTAACATTTCAGAGTTTCCATTAAATTTTCGTAAACTTCCCGATTTTCTCTTTGAAGATTTATTTTTTTAAGGAATGAGAAACAGAAAACCAACATTAGTGTTTTTAAGAGATGAGAATAATAAAGCATAAAGGATATTCAATTTCCATTGTGATTTTACAAGATTTTCAAATTATATACATTTTCACAGTCATTCAATGACAACTTAAATATTTTTTTAAGATTATGAATTATAAAGAGATACATGTTTTAAAACAATACAATCCTCTAAGGGTTTTTTTATTGCTACAACAATAATGTAAACGATTATGAATATACCAACAAATTATTCTTTTCCGAATATTCAATTCAGAAAAAACCCAATCTGTATTTTTTTTTGTATGAAACCTTTTTATAACCCAGTATACATGCCAGTATATATAATGCAGTGGAAGATTAAACCAATTATAATTATATAATATTCTTATGATATTATGACATTAATTGTTGTAAAAAGAAAAATATATCCATTCAATTATCAATAATGGACGAACTTTATATCAAAGCTGTATAAATTTCGATCTTTCTTTTCCTTCCTCTGCTACATATCTGATAACAGAGGAATATAGTATCGGTACAGAGATGACATCTTTGGTTCACTAAACTTGGTCAAGTTCCCGGTTAATTGTATATTGAGCTGGCTTGGTTTAGGCTATACCAGATTTGTTAGTCTGTTAGAATAATTCCTCCACGTGTACACACGCATTTTTGATGTATTTGGTAGAATAGCTGTGTATAAATATGTGTACAGTCTCATTGTTTAATACAACGAGAAATTCCAGAAATCCAAAACTCTCTCTCTGCAAAATTACTTTCTGCATTTCGTTATGGTATCAGAGCTCTAAAGCTCCGACTGCCGTTCTCTTTTCCGTCCTTCTTTTTCATTTTGATTCATCTGCTTTCTCATGGCATCTGACACTGCCTCTGAATCTGGGTTGGAAGCTCCTATTTCCACCACAGATCCTTACTCTAATCCTCTCTATCTTCACCCCGCTGATTCGTCCAGCCTATGTCTGGTTTCGGAAAAGCTTGTTGGTGAAACAAATTATAATCTCTGGTCCCGTTCGATCATCAAGGTACTTACTGCCAAGAATAAGCTTGGTTTTTTATTCGGCACCATCGCGAAGCCTGATCTGGATCATTCCGATCACGGTGCGTGGTCTCGGTGCAATGCCTTGGTTGGGACCTAGATTACGAACTCTGTCGCTTCAGATATCGCCAGCTTGGTTATCTATTTGGATGACGCGAGTGTGATTTGGTCTACCTTGGAGACCCGCTACAAATAGAGCAACGCTTCCAAAATCTTTTATCTTGAGCAACTCGTTGATACTATGAAACAGGATTCTCTTGATCTTTCTACCTTTTTTACCAAACTCAATACTATCTGGGAAGAACTTCGTATTTCTGACCCTTACCCTACCTGTTCTTGTGGAGGTTGCACTTGTCAAGCTAATGCCAAACTCATTGCGCTTTGTGAAAAGAAAAATGTTGTCAAGTTTCTTATGAAACTCAACGCTTCTTTTTACCCTGCTCGTCGGCAAATCTTAATGCTTGACCCTCTTCCTTCTCTTTCGAAGGTGTACAACATGATTGCTCAAGAGGAGCATCAACGACAGGCTGTACCTACCCTTCCTGATTCTGTTGCTTTTTAAACCTCCACTCATCCTTCTTTTCGTCCTCGCCCTTCATCATCCTCTTCCCAGAAACCTCGCCCTCTTTGCTCTCACTGTGGCATCCTTGGACACACTATTTCCAAATGCTACAAACTTCATGGTTACCCACCAAACACTCGCCCCACCTGGTCTCCTAAACCTCCACTTTTGCCGAAACCTCGCCATGATTCTCTTGATGTTGCTCGACCCTCTGTGAACATGGTCAATACGGCTGTTGACAAGGATACTTCTAAGGCTGCTGCTGACAACATTACCCTTGAACAAGCCCAGGCGTTCTTCGACCATTTTCAGACTCAGCTTATGGGACTTGGTACATCTTCTACTGATTCACAAGTTGCTGCCATAACCCCCTCTACCTCCTCATCAGGTACATTATTTTCTGATCTATTTGCTTTTTCCATTTTTTCTCCACCCTCTTATCCTTCTACCAATTTTTGGATACTTGACACCGGCGCAAGTAGCCATATATGTTGTGACTGGAAACTATTCTCTGATTATAAGCTTATTTCTCCAATATATATCACCCTGCCAAATGGATCCTCTGTCTCGGTTTCATTTGCTGGTACTATTGTTCTATCTCCTAATCTTATCCTTCATTCTGTCTTTTATGTCCCATCTTTTCATTTTAATCTTTTAAGTATTAGTGCTCTCACCAATTCTTATCATTATGATGTTCTCTTCTCTCATGATTCCTGTGTAATACATGACCCTTCTCAGGGGTTGATGATTGGGAGGGGTAGGCGGCAGAATAATCTCTATCTACTGGATGCACAGGACTCTTCTTCTCCAGTTTTCTTTAGTCCCTCCTCCCTGTGCACTGCCGTCTCCACTTCCGATTCTCTTGATCTTTGGCACATGCGGCTTGGTCACCCTGCATACCTTCGTGTTCAAGCCCTGGGTCATTCTTCTCAACTCAACTTCACTCCTACTTCCAAGTTTCCTTCCCGCTGCAAGGTCTGTCCACTCGCCAAGCAGAGGAAACTTCCATTTCCAGTATCTCTTTCTAGTTCACAGTCTGCTTTTGATCTTGTTCATTTGGACATATGGGGTCCATTTCATCTTCCTACTGTAGACGGCCATAAATATTTCCTAACTATTGTAGACGACTGCACTCGTGTTTGTTGGATCTACTTACTAAGAAATAAAAGTGACGCCGTTCTACGTTTTCATGAGTTTTTTCAGTTTATTCAAACTCAATATGGCAAGACAATTAAAGCATTTCGCTCTGATAATGCTCACGAACTATCATTTCCAGAACTTGTCACTAGCAAAGGCCTGATTCATTATAAATCCTGTCCGTATACTCCTCAGCAAAATGCTGTGGTAGAACGAAAACACCAGCATCTCTTAAACGTAGCTCGGTCTCTACTCTTTCAGTCCAATATTCCTTTGGCTCATTGGGGAGATTGCATTCTCACTGCAGTCTATCTCATTAATCGGATCCCATCTCCTGTTTTAAATAATAAATCCCCTTATGAGTGTCTAACGACCAAGAAACCAGACTACTCTCGTTTACGGGTTTTCGGGTCTCTTTGTTACGTTTCTACTATTGATAAAGCCAGACACAAATTCTCTCCCCGAGCTACTCATCATGTCTTTCTTGGCTATCCTTTTGGCATGAAAGGCTATAAAGTTCTTGATCTTCAGACCAATACTGTCTCTATATCTCGAAACATAGTCTTTCATGAAACAATATTCCCATTTTCCTCTCTATCTTCACCCCGCTGATTCGTCCAGCCTATGTCTGGTTTCGGAAAAGCTTGTTGGTGAAACAAATTATAATCTCTGGTCCCGTTCGATCATCAAGGTACTTACTGCCAAGAATAAGCTTGGTTTTTTATTCGGCACCATCGCGAAGCCTGTCAGATTTTCACTGTTATTATCTTACTCATCACACACCCCCATCCCCTAAACCCACGGATCTATATCCTATCTCCTTCTCTCTTATCGCAACCTTCATCCCTCTTTTCTAAACTTTGTCCTCTCTATAACCTCACTAAAAGAGCCCAGAACCTATAAACAAGCAGCTTCTTGTGATCAATGGAAGGAGGCCATGTTGCTTGAGTTGTCTGCATTGGATCGAACCAACACATGGGAGCTTTGTTCTCTGCCAGCTGATAAGACATCTGTAGGGTGTAAGTGGGTTTATCGAATCAAATACAAGGCTGATGGCAATGTTGACAGATTTAAGGCACGCCTAGTCGCCAAGGGATATACCCAATTGGAGGGTATCGATTATCTAGACACATTCAGTCCGGTTGCGAAGATGTCTACTGTCCGTCTCATTCTCGCCTTGGCTGCATCTCAGAATTGGCATTTGCATCAGATGGATGTCTCTAATGCATTTCTCAATGGAGATCTCGATGAGGTCATCTATATGGACTTGCCTCCTGGATATCATGAACTCAAGGGGGAGCCTGTCAATCTTAATCTCGTTTGCCGACTACGTCGGTCTTTATATGGCCTGAAACAAGCGATCCGTCAATGGAATCTCAAGTTTTCGGATACTCTGATTTCTGGTGGTTATATTCAGTCACAAGCTGATACCTCTCTTTATACTAAGCATTCAGGAGCACAGTTTGTAGCTATTCTCGTTTATGTGGATGACTTATTGATTACTGGCAATGACGAATCCATGATTTCTGATGTCAAAGCTCTGCTACATCGCCATTTTCAAATCAAAGACCTGGGGCAGCTGCGTTATTTTCTCGGCCTAGAGATTGCACGTTCAAAACTCGGGATTCACATCTGTCAACGCAAATATGCTCTTGAATTACTGGAGGATTTTGGAATGCTCTCCTGTAAACCGATAGCTACACCCATGGATTCCAAGGAAAAACTCAGTCTTGATTCTGGTGTTCCCTTTGAGGATGTAAAGCTGTATCGTAAACTGGTTGGGAAACTGATTTACCTATCTGTGACGCGACCGGATATTAGCTTTGCTGTCCAAAAGCTTAGTCAGTTTATGTCTTCCCTGAGATCTGATCATTTTTCAGCCGCTCAGCGTGTTCTCCGATACATAAAGTCTGCTCCTTCTCAAGGCTTGTTGTATCCTGCTTCTTCTTCTCTTCGACTCAGTGGTTATACGGACGCCGATTGGGCAGCGTGTCAAGACTCTCGCAAATCCATCACTGGGTTCTGTATTTTCATGGGAGATTCTCTGGTTTCCTGGAAATCCATTATAGCAGATCTTTGTATATATTACTATGATCAAAGTGTAATGCACGCTACGTACTGGGAATGATTCTTGACCACGCAAAGGAGAATCTGTAGGCATTAACCCCCAATTTTTTCATCACTTGAATATCTCTCTGCACCATATGTTTTGTTTTTCGTCAATCGTATATATACACATACAAAGTACACGAATATAAACAGATTCATATTATATTGTAACATTTTAGTTATTTACACTGAAGTCTGGGTATGATCCAGTAGCCGTGTCACCGTTGGCGTTGTCTGGTCCTCCTTTCCCTGCCGGAGAATATACAAAGACAATATACAGTTAGCGATGAACATACACATGATGAAAAATGATGAACATTTATATTTAATTTAAAATAATATTACATGGATAACGATGAGTGAATCCATCCCAAATGTTGAGACCTCTACCCTCCGCACCCTCGACCTGAAGCAAACCCAAGAACGATTAGAATGTACGGTCCATCAATTACATATTAGAAATATGATTAGTTACTAATTAAGTAAAGGGTTGGGTTATATGTAGTGCCTGGTAAGCAGAAGAGGCGACACCGAAGAGGAAGTCATCGGCGAACAAGCTTTTGTTCAAAGTGCCAGTGTCGTTACATGTGAAAGGCTGTGTCTCTTCGCATTGTAGGTCTTCTGCCTTGCACTTAAACCCACAAAAACCCACGAGTAGGAAAAGGAGTGAGAAAGCCCTAAGATTCATCACTTAGTTTTTTTTCCTCTCTCTTATATGTTTGTTTGTTGTGTGAAACTTGAGACCGAAGCTAGGGTTTATATAGCACCGTGTTATTGCTTTGGGAGGTTTGAATGAGATGAATCTCGTGGGTTCATTAACTGTTAGAAGCTTACAGATTTGGTTTTCATATTTAGGGTTTTTTCTTTTGTAAGCCTTTGCTGTAATCAATCAACGTATAATAATTAGCATTCCGTATACAAACATTAATGAAGGTTAGTCGTTAATTTGGATAATATCTCATCAATGGCCAAACACATCACGAGCCTCACCGCTCACACCAAAACCTTATAAATTTGATCTTGTTGATATTATTTAGACTGAAAGAGGAAACACATTGCCCTAAACCTTCACATGAATCCCGAATGCGAATCCGAAAAGAAAATCTTCTCAACATTAAAGCTAAATCATTTAAAGATTCATTTTTCGATTCTTCACAAGCGATTCAGTATTAATATCTCACCCAACCCATTTCTTCTTTCTCTTGGTTTTTATTAATTTAAATTATTGATTAATAAGACTACATATATATAGCTAACTCTAAGGGTTATTTTATAATTTAGCTGTACATGACACTTATGTTTGAACGATTAAGAAATAATTCGGAAAAGTGGAAACAATTAGGTTCAGATTTGAACGATTTGTTTTAATCCTCTAAATAAAATCGATTACATGATTCGTTTCGATCTAGAACTAAAACGGTCCGATATATATATAACTGGAACGGTCCAGTCTAGAACTAGAATGGTTCGGGCCAAGTTTTTGAACAAAATTGACGCGACAAATCGGTCTGAGTTAACGTATGTTGGCTCGAATCGGTCTAGGCATCCGCGATTTAAAACGGTCCAAGTCAGGGCTGGAACGGCTCGTTTCAATTCTATATATATTTCTCGTCCTTCACTAGTTAATGGGCTGTATCTTGTCTATATGGCAATTTACGATGTTTCTATATATGTAGCTAGGTCAAGATGTTCGTTTCTCAATAGACAGGGAAATTTCTTTCGGGCCGGAACCTTTGTCACTTGTAGTTGTAGATGACACGTCCAAATCTCAACTTCGCTCCAGTGCTCGTCTTTCAGTCGTCTAGATTTGAACTCTTCCTAAACCATTCACACGAACGCTACTTGAAGTCTATTTGCACTTGGTCATGTGAGTGGTTCTCGAACTTAAAGTTCCTCTGGCCTCGTTAATCCCACTTGTACTTTTTCATTCCATGATGTCTCATCATTCTCTTCCTCTTCAAAAGGATTTGTTCTCAAATCACGGTTATCCTCTACATCGATCAAAACGAGGCAAATCAGAATCAAAGAATATGAATCTCACACCATACTTTTTTTTGTCAATGGTATTTATATTAGAAATAGAATTATACAAGAGAGTTTAGACATGAACTCACATCTACAAAATCTAATAGGGAGATATTTCCCTCACAACTATGATCTATTCAATTAAACCGTGCTAAACCACAACTGTAACAATTCACTTGCAAAAGAAGGTTTTGCGAGACTATGGCTGCGATTTTTCTTCGTAGAGATTTATCCACATATACACGTACGGAAACTTACATATATATACACGTTGGCCTGTGTGTACGTACCTGCTGCTACAAGTGCGTTTATAAGGTTATCGTAGTATTGAACGCCTTCTTCATTGATTCCTCGACTTGCCCTTCCTCCTGCTCATTGTGTAATAATTATAGCAGATCTTTGTATATATTACTATGATCAAAGTGTAATGCACGCTACGTACTGGGAATGATTCTTGACCACGCAAAGGAGAATCTGTAGGCATTAACCCCCAATTTTTTCATCACTTGAATATCTCTCTGCACCATATGTTTTGTTTTTCGTCAATCGTATATATACACATACAAAGTACACGAATATAAACAGATTCATATTATATTGTAACATTTTAGTTATTTACACTGAAGTCTGGGTATGATCCAGTAGCCGTGTCACCGTTGGCGTTGTCTGGTCCTCCTTTCCCTGCCGGAGAATATACAAAGACAATATACAGTTAGCGATGAACATACACATGATGAAAAATGATGAACATTTATATTTAATTTAAAATAATATTACATGGATAACGATGAGTGAATCCATCCCAAATGTTGAGACCTCTACCCTCCGCACCCTCGATCTGAAGCAAGCCCAGAAACGATCGAGGCATAATTATATATTATATTAGAATGTATGGTCCATTAATTATGTATTAGAAATGTGATTAGTCACTAATTAAGTAAAAAGTTGGATTAGATGTAGTGCCTGGTAAGCAGAAGAGGCGACACCGAAGAGGAAGTCATCGGCGAACAAGCTTTTGTTCAAAGTGCCAGTGTCGTTACATGTGAAAGGCTGTGTCTCTTCGCATTGTAGGTCTTCTGCCTTGCACTTAAACCCACAAAAACCCACGAGTAGGAAAAGGAGTGAGAAAGCCCTAAGATTCATCACTTAGTTTTTTTTCCTCTCTCTTATATGTTTGTTTGTTGTGTGAAACTTGAGACCGAAGCTAGGGTTTATATAGCACCGTGTTATTGCTTTGGGAGGTTTGAATGAGATGAATCTCGTGGGTTCATTAACTGTTAGAAGCTTACAGATTTGGTTTTCATATTTAGGGTTTTTTCTTTTGTAAGCCTTTGCTGTAATCAATCAACGTATAGCTGCCCCAGGTCTTTGATTTGAAAATGGCGATGTAGCAGAGCTTTGACATTGCCAGTAATCAATAAGTCATCCACATAAACGAGAATAGCTACAAACTGTGCTCCTGAATGCTTAGTATAAAGAGAGGTATCAGCTTGTGACTGAATATAACCACCAGAAATCAGAGTATCCGAAAACTTGAGATTCCATTGACGGATCGCTTGTTTCAGGCCATATAAAGACCGACGAAGTCGGCAAACGAGATTAAGATTGACAGGCTCCCCCTTGAGTTCATGATATCCAGGAGGCAAGTCCATATAGATGACCTCATCGAGATCTCCATTGAGAAATGCATTAGAGACATCCATCTGATGCAAATGCCAATTCTGAGATGCAGCCAAGGCGAGAATGAGACGGACAGTAGACATCTTCGCAACCGGACTGAATGTGTCTAGATAATCGATACCCTCCAATTGGGTATATCCCTTGGCGACTAGGCGTGCCTTAAATCTGTCAACATTGCCATCAGCCTTGTATTTGATTCGATAAACCCACTTACACCCTACAGATGCCTTATCAGCTGGCAGAGAACAAAGCTCCCATGTGTTGGTTCGATCCAATGCAGACAACTCAAGCAACATGGCCTCCTTCCATTGATCACAAGAAGCTGTGTCAGATTTTCACTGTTATTATCTTACTCATCACACACCCCCATCCCCTAAACCCACGGATCTATATCCTATCTCCTCTTATCTCTCTTATCGCAACCTTCATCCCTCTTTTCTAAACTTTGTCCTCTCTATAACCTCACTAAAAGAGCCCAGAACCTATAAACAAGCAGCTTCTTGTGATCAATGGAAGGAGGCCATGTTGCTTGAGTTGTCTGCATTGGATCGAACCAACACATGGGAGCTTTGTTCTCTGCCAGCTGATAAGGCATCTGTAGGGTGTAAGTGGGTTTATCGAATCAAATACAAGGCTGATGGCAATGTTGACAGATTTAAGGCACGCCTAGTCGCCAAGGGAGAGGATCGATTCACCCATCTCCCAATGATCTAAATGATCTCTAGATGCATTAGTGTACCCTATCATGAACCCTAAGCAAGTTAAGCCATCTCCCAATGTGAATAACTCACTCATTTGACATTTGGTTCCAAACATCAT
>NW_010965216.1:2361234-2371674 GCF_000463585.1 Tarenaya hassleriana | reverse complement strand
CCCCCGGTACTACAACTACCGTATACTTGCGGATAGTGGTACGAATCGGGTATTAAATATAAGACTCGGTGCGTGCGCATCAGAATTGCTCTTCCATCTCACCCCATGTCGAGATAGAGTTTGGCTCGAGAGTGTAGAGCCAATCTCTAGCTCTCTCCGTAAGCGTTCCCCGAGATCTGATCATTTTTCAGCCGCTCAGCGTGTTCTCCGATACATAAAGTCTGCTCCTTCTCAAGGCTTGTTGTATCCTGCTTCTTCTTCTCTTCGACTCAGTGGTTATACGGACGCCGATTGGGCAGCGTGTCAAGACTCTCGCAAATCCATCACTGGGTTCTGTATTTTCATGGGAGATTCTCTGGTTTCCTGGAAATCCAAGAAACAACAAACCGTGTCTCGTAGTAGCGCAGAATCTGAATATCGTGCCATGTCTCAAGCCACAAGTGAATTGCTTTGGTTTTCTGCTGTTCTCAATGACCTTCAGATTGTGTTTCCGAAACCTGTCACACTCTTTTGTGACAGCCAATCCGCGATTCACATTGCGAATAATCCTGTCTACCACGAGCGAACCAAGCATATCGAAATCGACTGCCATTTCATCCGACATCATCTGAAATCTGGTTTTTTGAAACCGCTTCACGTCATCTCTCGAGAACAAGTTGCGGATGCTCTCACTAAACCGTTATGTGCTGATCAGTTTCGATACTTACTCTCCAAGATGGGAATTCATGACATGTATTCTCTATCTTGAGGGGGAGTATCAAAGCTTTATAAATTTCGATCTTTCTTTTCCTTCCTCTGCTACATCTCTGATAACAGAGGAATATAGTATCGGTACAGAGATGACATCTTTGGTTCACTAAACTTGGTCAAGTTCCCGGTTAATTGTATATTGAGCTGGCTTGGTTTAGGCTATACCAGATTTGTTAGTCTGTTAGAATAATTCCTCCACGTGTACACACGCATTTTTGATGTATTTGGTAGAATAGCTGTGTATAAATATGTGTACAGTCTCATTGTTTAATACAACGAGAAATTCCAGAAATCCAAAACTCTCTCTCTGCAAAATTACTTTCTGCATTTCGTTACTTTAACATTTTCCATAATCAAACCCCCAAATTCAGTTATCATACAGCTTCGAAACAAATTGAAAAGACACGTGAAACAAGATAGACGCTAGAGGCAATAACCTCCTCACAGCGCAACCAAACCAAACATGAAACGCGACAAAAAGCTCGATCAGAACTCGGAAACAAGCGGGACATGCTGGCTGGACATGAAGGCGTTGGCATAGACCAGACCGGCGAGGCCACCGCCGATAAGTGGGCCGACCCAGTAGATGTAGTGACCGGAGGAGGTACCGGCAGGACCGAGCCGGGTTCATGGAGCCACCGGAGAATGGACCAGCGGCCAAGATGTTGGCTCCGACAATGAAACCGATGGCTATGGGAGCTATGGTGCCGAGTGAGCCCTTCTTCGGGTCAGCTGCTGTGGCGTAGACGGTGTAAACCAATGCAAAGGTGATGATGATCTCCATCACTATTCCTTCTACTGCTCCTACTCCTGCTCCAACGCCGTGGATTGGAACAGCCTGCAGTTTTTTTTTTTTTAATTAAAATCATGCAACTACCCATTTCAGTAACTCACAGGACCAAAATTTTAGTCAATTTAGACGTGTATTTTGTGTTTTTTAAATTTATTTATAACAATTTTGTGATCTAATCAAGAACTGAATGATTTAATTGTCATTTTGGAGAAAATATACCAATTTGTAATTTGTGTTTCTCTATAAGCTGAATTGGATTTACGATATTTTTTCCCAAAGAAATATTAGAGAAATTTTCGGTCCACTATATGTGAGATTATCACTCTACTCGTGTATTGTTAGAAATTATGAATTTCGTCACAAATATAGTGACATCTCTACCAAAAATGAGGAGATCATGAATATATATATATATATATATATAGAGAGAGAGAGAGAGAGAGAGGATGTATATATATACCAAACCACCGGTGACGAACTTGAGGAGGAAGCAAGCGACGGTGGAACCGAGAAGCTGAGCGACCCAGTAGAATACTCCGGTGAGAATAGTGATCTGACCGCCGAGGGCCAGACCGAATGTCACCGCCGGGTTGACGTGGCCGCCGGAGATGTTGGCTCCCACCGCCACCGCCACGAATAGTCCGAAACCATGGCACACTGCTATGGCCACGAGCCCCGATGCATCAAGCGGAGCATCCGACGTCAGCTTGCCTATACACACACACACAAATTATATATATATAGATAGATAGATAGATAGAGAGAGAGAGAGAGAGAGAGAGAGAGAGAGAGAGAGAGAGGGAGAGAGGACGAACCAAAGGCAATGGCGGAGCCAACGCCGGCGAAAACGAAGAGCAAAGTGGAGATGAACTCAGCGAGGTATGCTTTGATAGAGTTCAAGCTGAAGGAGTCATCAAAAGAACCAAAGGCAATGCCCGCCATTGTTGAAAGCTCAACAAGAACTTTGCAGATAATTTTCTTGATAAAATGCGTTGGAGAGGAAGAAGAGATTACAAGGCTTTGGTCAATCACACAATTGCATGTTCTATTTATATACTAGGAACACATAGTTCATGCATAAATTACCAAAAATAATATATATTTTAGTACAAAAAATATATTATTATTATTTTTCTTTTGTGAGTGGATAGGAATAAATGATTTCATGAGCCTATATTTCCCGATTTGAGTTTTCCTTCTTTTTTTATTAATCTAATAAAAAAAAGTTTCTTTTTATAGTTCATGTCTCGAGATCTTTAAAGTGAGGTATCTAGAATTACCACATGAAAACTACGATACACCGAAAACTTTCAAAACCAATTACCTTTAAGAATGTGAGTTCAACAAGGGGAAAAAAATAAAATACTTTAACCGATTTCGATCCTTATAATGTCATCTAGACTTTTTAATACTGACTGACTAACTAGGATGCAATTTCGGCTTTCGATTCGGTTTTTATACAATTTTTTATTTTGGCTTTGAATGGGGATGAGTTTTATTTTGGGTTTTTAGTTTTAGTTTTTGGATTTTGGTTTTTAGTGTTTGGTTTTTGGCTTTTGGATTCTATAATATTTGAAAACTAAAAAAAAATAGCTTTTGATTTTTCCACTAAAATGTCTTTCCAAGTTTTTAGAAAAAGTAATTTTGTGAAAAATTGAATGATAATTTTTTTAGTTTTTGGATTCTAAAAACTCTAAAAACTCCAACCACTCAGCCTTTATATCGGATTCCAGTTTATATTGATTCTATTCGAATTTGGGTTTTGCATTTTATATCAAATTTTTGTTAATTTGATATAAAAAAATTGATATACAATAATACTTTTAAGATCGGATTTGTTTTATATACGATTATACGTTACTGGATTCGGTATGGTATATCATAAAAGAATGATCATCCTGCAACTAATATATGAAATTCCAATGTTTATATGTGTTTATATATAACCTAATTTCATTAATCCAAATTATATATCATACATTCATTTGGTTTCCACCGTTGTCTCATTGATGATTTCATAAACCCTACAACGTTTTTACCAAAAGATTCAACAGATAAAAGCTAGAACCGGATTGGATCACGAGAAAAAGTCGGTATGATTGGGACAAAAATTAGAGGTGGACCCAAAATACAGATAGTTTCCAACCCGAAAAAAATTGAAGCAGGAGAGGATAAGATGCGAATAATATTTTGGAGCCAACAAAAAAAATATATACATATAAAAAAATAGGGGAAGGGGACAAGATTGAGCTGGAACTAACGTGTCGCATGTCTTGATATGATCGACCAATGATGTTCCATGTGATAAGAGTAAGAGCTCGTATTATTATCCACGTCATGGGCCATGACTACATACATGCCCTTATAACATATATATCGGATAGCTAAAAAAATCTTTCTATCCAAATTTAAAATTCGAATTTGGAACGAAATAGACGCTTTACGTCCCATTTCACCGATTAAATTATCAAAATTTAGATTTATAACGTATAATATATGTACACGAAGATATAAATGGTATAAATGTTATAATATTTATATACTCATATGAACATTCTCGAACATTTACATTTCAATTCAATTAATA
Organism: Tarenaya hassleriana; assembly: GCF_000463585.1. Lineage (NCBI taxonomy): Eukaryota > Viridiplantae > Streptophyta > Magnoliopsida > Brassicales > Cleomaceae > Tarenaya > Tarenaya hassleriana. Next base: position 2,367,544 of record NW_010965216.1, on the reverse strand, counting down.
TTTAATTACTTGACTTAGTTCAATTGTTTCGGACAGATAGTTCAACCCATTTGATATTTCATGTTTTGAGAGATTAATCGAACCAAAAATCCTTAAACCGTTTTAATCATAATCATAAAATATGTCTAGATCTAGCTACTATTTATATTGGTTATATGGATATCCATATCGAATTTCATTACTACTTGAACAGATGGTCGTACCGTTGGGCAAATTTCATTACTACTAAGCCAATTTAATCACAAATTCACTGTTTGGCCGTTTTTTAATCGAAAATTTGAATAAATTTTGATACAAAAATTGTGTAACATGAATGAATATCTCATTTGATACAATATTGAATATGGAATAAGAACTTATACAAATCGAACCAATTTTCGTAGAAAGCTTACGCTTACTATCGGTTTTAGTGAAGTAAACCCTAACGTTAATTGAAAGCATCTTTCTCTTCACGGAATTAATTATACCATATACTACTTCCCTAGTTATTAAATAATTAAGATGGGCGGCTGAAATTGACGATAGATTTAAATATTTGATTAGTGGTTGGAACTTAAACGTGATTAATATAACTTATCAACAAGTGTATTATTTATAAGATTGGTGTAAGATTAGTTGCCGCCTAAGGTGGTAGGCGGTGGGGATTAGAGGAATCTTTAGGGTTTAATTAAGTTTGGTTTCGTTGTCTTGCCATTAACAAAGAATCTTTCCCAATTTGATTTGTTGACTTCATTATTAATACCCACTAATTAAAAGTAACTAAGGGATATAACCTAAGGGTTTTACGTAATTAATTCCAAGTTGACTTATACTATATACCATAGAGTTACCTAAAACAGCTTCATCCTTGAGTCAAACAATCCAAACAATACATGCAGTTTTATGGGTCGACACATGATTTAAAGATTGATTATAATCAATGAATGAAAGCTTAGTATTATTAGATACATAATGTGGTATTTATACAAGTAGATTTAACCTAATAATACATATTTATCTTTCTATACGCCCTCTCAAGATGGAGCATCGGAGGTGAGTCCAATCTTGACAAACAAGTCATGAAACGAAATCTGTGGCAATGGTTTCGTGAGGGTATCAGCGAGCTGGTCGGCAACAGAGACGTGTGTAACTCGGAGATCTCCCGATTCAACAAGACCCCGAACAAAGAAATAGTCAGGAGCTATGTGCTTCATGCGCAAGTGAAACACCGGATTAGTCGAGAGGTAGGTCGCACCGATGTTGTCACAGTAAATGACAGGTACGTTGTCAGAAGTAAAGCCGAGCTCCGAAAGGAGTGATGTGACCCAAAGAACCTCAGTTGCTATAGCAGCAACTGAGCGATACTCAGCCTCGGTGGAAGAGCAAGCAACACCAGACTGCTTCTTGGACGACCAAGCGACGGGACGACTGCCAAGAAATACAAACGAAAGCTCTTGTGGACTTGAAATCAAGTCTATCACCAGCCCAGTCTGCGTCGGAGAAAGCATGTAAGGAGAGAATTCTTGACGGACAAGAAAATCCCACAATCACGAGTTCCCCCAAGATAATGTAAAACCCGCTTGACGGCTTGCCAATGTTGATTCGTTGGAGTATGCATAAACTGAGACAGTTTGTTGACTGCAAAACTCAGATCCGGACGAGTAAGATATAAATACTAAAGACTACCAACAAGTGTGCGATACTCAGTCGGATTAGAAATTGGTTCTCCAGAGGCAGCCGTGAGCCGAGACGTTGATGCTAGAGGTGTGGAAATCGGTGTAGCATCACACATGTCGGCACGGTGGAGTAGGTCAATGATGTACTTTCGCTGAGTTAGAAGTAAACCACGATCAGAACACAACGCCTCAACACCAAGAAAGTAAGAGAGATACCCAAGTCCTTGATGGAGAATCTCTAGGAAATGGCAGAAATAACCTGTTGAACCTGAGACAAACAACTGCCAGTGACAATCAAATCATCCACATAGACCAGAACATAAAGACGAACAACCGGTGTGATGAGAGTGAAAAGGGATGTATCGACGACAGAGTTCGTGAACCCACGAGCAAGTAGAAAAGATCGAAGCTCCGAGTATCATGCACGAGGAGCTTGCCGAAGACCATAAAGAGCTTTCCTAAGCTTACACACATGATGAGGGCGATCAGAAGCGAGAAACCCGGTTGGCTGTGACATGTAGACTTCCTCAGTAAGATTACCCTGTAGGAAGGCATTATTGACATCGAGTTGTCATAAAGGCCAATCATGGGAGACCGCTAAACTGAGCACCACACGAATCGTAACCGGCTTAACAACGGGGCTGAACGTCTCATGGAAATCAATACCCGGACGCTGATGAAAACCCTTAGCAACAAGCTTGGCCTTAAACCGATCCACAGAGCCATCGAGCTTGTGTTTAATCCTGAAAACCCATCGACATCCGACAATATTGGCAGCTGCACTTGCAGGGACAAGATCCCAAGTACCATTCCGCAGAAGAGCATCAAACTCGTCTTGCATGGCTAATCTCCATCGTTGATCTTTAAGTGCCTGAGTAATAGAAGCCGGTTCAATGTCAACCGAGGAGAGAGAAGACATGAGGGCATACCGTGGATTTGGTTTGCGGATGTTGGCCTTCGAACGTGTCTGCATCGGGTGAACATTATGAGCATCTGAGACAACAGGAACCTGGTCACTTGCAGGCGAGGAGAGTCTCGGTGATGACTGAGCTGGAGACAGCGGAACCATGGGTGGCTCTATAGCTGTCGAGACCGCAGATGACAGCAGGGAAGGATCCGAGCAAGAGGGCTGAGCAGAGGCCGAAGAGTCGAGTGGTAGACGGACAGAAGAGACAGGTGGACCGACACATTTAGGTTCAGATTCAAGGACAGGCGAAGAACGAGAAGAAGGTAACTCGGAGAAGGGAAAGACATGTTCAACGGACTTGACATGTCGAGACACATAGAGCTGAGAGTCCACCGGATCAAGACAGAAATATGCACTTTGTGTGGGAGAATAATCAATAAAGACACATGCTCGAGAATGTGACTCAAGTTTGTGTGAGGAGTAAGGACGAAGCCAAGGATAACACAGACACCCAAATACACGAAGTTTAGTATAGTTGGGTTTGGAGCCAAAGAGACATCGAAAGGGGGATTGCATGCCAAGAATGTGGGTTGGCATACGGTTAATGAGATAGACCGCGGTAGTGAACGCAAAGGACCAATAGGATATCGGGAGAGATGCGTGCGAGAGTAAGGAGAGGTCGGTTTCGACTATATGACAGTGACGTCGCTCAGAAACTCCATTATGTTCTGGAGTAGAGGTGGAGTGGTGAGATGTGAGATACCGTGAGTCGCCAAGTAGGGACGTAGAGCCACAATTCACCACCATTATCTGAGTACAACGTCACAATCTTAGTCCCAAACCGATTCTCGACGAGAGGCCGAAATTTGTTGAATGTGTCTAGAACTTGAGATTTTTGTTTTAGTGGGTAAAACCAAGAATAACGAGTAAAATGATCGACAAAGAGCACATAATACTTGAAACCGTCAACCGAATGAACGGGTGATGACCATACATCCGAGAAGACAATTTCAAGCGGTTTGGTGGATTGAAGAGACGAATACGAGAAAGAGAGTTTATGGCTTTTATTGATATTGCAAGAATGACAAACAAAAGACGAGCAATCGTGTGACAAAGACACATTCAAAGACGACAAAATAGAACATAAAATAGGAAAAGTCGGATAACCTAAACGCGAATGCCACTCGGACAAAGTGGACTTGACACAAGACAACGCAAAAGGAGACGAACGGAAATGGGAAGGTGCCGACCACTCATAAACTCCTTGCCTACTTGGTCCGGTTAGGATTGGAAAAATTCCTTCACCTGAAAATTAGACGGGAAAAATTCCACAGAGACATCATTAGCCGTGCACAACTGATTCACCGAGACCAAGTTTTTACACATGGCCCGGTACACAAAGAACATTATCAAGCTTAAGCGGACGAGCAGCAAGAGAAAGTGAGAGAGAACCCGTGTGCGTAATGGACAATCCTGAGCCATCACCAACGACCACGTCCTCGTCGCCATGGTACGGGTTGTGAATCGACAAGTTATGCAAGTCTGATGTGATGTGATGAGAGGCACCACTGTCCAATAACCATTGTTGAGCATCATAGGGAGATTGCAAAGCTTGATGAGCTTGTGGCGGAGAAGGATGAGGAGTCCACGACGAAGAGTCAGTCGAACCATGAGTCGAAACTATCTGAAATCGAGGACAAAACTTCGCACTATGGCTTGAGTGCCACAAGCTTGACACTTCCCCATGTAGCCCCTGGGTTGAGATGAAGAAGACGATTCTCGAGGCCAGTTCGAGCGACCAAACTGACGAGGAGCATTGGTGATCTCACAGAGGTGTTATGAGGCGAGATCGGGGTCGAGGACAGAATCGGCAAGGAGGCCGTCATGAGCAACTTTGCTTCGTGATTAATAAGCTTCTCATGAAGCTCGTCAATAGACACGGCAATATCATGAGCATTGATTGCATCAATGACGGGTTTGAATTCGTCGGGAAGACCATCCATGATAGCCTCAAGAACATCCTGTGATCCATTGGCTTGCCAAGAAGAGCGAGCTCATCGGATTTTGACTTAATAAAATGGTGGTATTCGTCAATGGTTTGGGAACCTTTGACACTTTTCCTGATTTGATCACGAAGCTGCAAGAGATGACCTCGGGAAGCTTTCCCATTGGTGTTGGAGATGGTGGTCCAAGCATCGAGTGTAGATTTGGCCCGAGCAACCATGGGCTATAGCGGAATCGAAATCATGCCCAACAAGGCACTAAATAAGAGCCTGCTTGCTGCTTCCAAGGACCGAAAACAGGGTTTTCGGTGACCGCACCGTCGGCTGTTACGGTGGCAAGAGGAACCGGAGATGAGGCATCCACGAAGCAGTCTAGCTTGTAACCTTCAAGGAGAGCCTTCACTTGAATGCTCCAAGTGAGGAAATTGGTGGATGTAAGTTTTGTGGACATGTTGACGTATAGTGACGTCTTTGACGGAGATTGAGCGTCAAAGGAGGTGATCTCTTCAGTGTCGTGCGCAGCGAGGTCGAGAATGTTGGGTTTTTCTGGGATCTCAAGAGCGAATCTAATTCCTAAGAGATCAGTTCTAGGGTTTGCGTAGCGGATATAAAACAAAATTTTTGATGAAACCCTAAAACCTATCATGCATGATCTTGTAGAAACGTTAGAACGCTTACCTCAATTGATCTGGGACCTGTATCAATTGATGTGTTCGTCCGATCACTGTAGGCAGGAAGAATACCTTGTCCTCTACACGTATCCACACGGCGGAAAGGATTCCAACAGTTGAAACTTGTCTGCTAGGACTGAAGAACACGTTCTTCTTTTCGCAAAGGTTTCAGGGATCTTTCTCTTAGGTTTTTCACTCTCAAAACCTCTCAATAGGATCTGAAAATCGTCCCAAGAGAATTCGGAGGCGTTCCACTAAGTTTATCCCACTTAAAACCCTAATTAGAGCGAGTTTAGGAAATCCCGACATCTAGACCGATCCATGCCTGGACCGATCGATCTGGAGCCTTTTTTTATGTCTGGACCGATCGGTCCATAGGTCCGGACCGATCGGTCTGGAACACTTTCCAGACCGTGTGACTGTCACACGTTATCTCCGGACCGACCGATCCACGTGTCTGGACCGATCGGTCTGGGCTGGACCGATCGGTCTAGACCTTCTAGACCGGTCAGTCTGGCCTCTGCTCCACCAGGATTTTCTAGTCTCTTCTCGCGCATTCGTCCTTTCCTGTGTGTGTGATCCTATAGGCTCATCCGATATAGCAGTATAACCCGAAATCTCTATTCCGGATATACAAGTCATAGGCGGTCTCTAGCAAAACACTATGACTATCTATCTCGAATAGAGTTTGTTCGTGTGATCTTACGAACGCCAGTGATGATTCCGGTTGATGATCCTTTTGTATCACGATATCATATGTCGAATATAAGGTATGGACAAACCACCTTATCTAATTCGACTGCTTTCTCGTTCACTGAGTTCGACTGTCTGAAATAGACGACGTTCGTCTATAGTGCGACCACACATTTCTACAGTCTCGCTCACACGAGGGGCCCAACGATATCTCTCTCTTTTACGAGAGGTACAAATCCCATCTTGACTATCTACAATCCGGCACATGATTCGTTTCGTACCTGATACACGCCTTTATAGTCCTCCTGTTACGCAGGACGTTTGACGTATTCAAATACGCAACTCCTCATGTTGGATTCCGTAGATATCTCAGGTCTTAGG
>NW_010965216.1:2354904-2355166 GCF_000463585.1 Tarenaya hassleriana | reverse complement strand
CGTCGAAGCATGAGGGTCATGTTAGGGATATGGGCATTAGATGTTTAGCAGTCCATGATTAGAGCAAGTGGAAGATTGTTGGTTTAGTGCTCTATGATGTACTGTTTACGAGCTTTACTTGGATACATTTGATGTATTGACACTTTCTATTAGTTTATGGATGAGTTTTTGTTTCATTACGTATTGTGCATACTTGATATGTTATGAAATCCATGTATTGTTATGAACAATACTAAACTCCCTAGTCATGTATCATTGTGGG
>NW_010965216.1:2352361-2354271 GCF_000463585.1 Tarenaya hassleriana | reverse complement strand
CGTCTGAGTATGTGTTTGGATCGTTGATGGGATCTGGGTTCTTTCGCTTGTGCGATCGCTCCATTGTTGTCACAATACAGAGCAATGGGGCTATCAGCACTAGGAATGACACCCAAGTCACCAACAAACTTTCTGATCCAAACAAATCCTTTGCTGCATCCGACGCTGCAATATACTCAGCTTCTGTAGTAGAATCTGCAACGGTCGCTTGCTTGGAACTCTTCCAGCTAACATCGACTCCGTTCAAGCAGAAAACATAGCCAGACTGCGATCTGTAGTCATCTGGGTCTGACTGGAAACTCGCATCGGTGTAACTCTTTACAGCGAGCTCGTCTTTCGACCCACCGTATACCAAGAATACATCCTTAGTCCTTCTCAAGTACTTCAGGATGTTCTTGACGGTGATCCAGTGCGACTCACCTGGATCTGACTGGTATCTACTCGTAATGCTCAACGCATAGGATACATCCGGTCGAGTACAAAGCATGACATACATGATGGATCCAATTGCCGAAGCATATGAATCCGATCCATGAGTTCTCGCTCATCAGGTGTCGTAGGACACTGAATCTTGCATAGAACTGTGCCACTGCTCATCGGTAAGGTTCCTTTCTTGGAATCTTGCATCTTGAACCGTTTCAAGACCTTATCGATGTAAGTACTCTGACACAATCCTAGAAGACGCCTCGATCTATCTCTATATATCTTGATGCCTAATATATAGGCCGCTTCTCCTAGGTTCTTCATAAAAAACTGCGTTCCTAGCCAAGACTTTACGTCTTGCAGGGTAGGAACGTCATTCCCTATAAGGAGAATGTCATCCACGTACAGCACTAGAAATACAACTGTGCTCCCACTAGCCTTCTTGTAAACACATGGCTCGTCTTCGTTCTGTGAGAAACCAAACCTTTTGATTGTCTCATCAAAGCGAAGGTTCCAGCTCTTCGAAGCCTGCTTCAGTCCGTAAATGGACCTCTGAAGCTTGCACACCATCCTCGGGTTCCTTGGATCGACAAAACCTTCGGGTTGTGTCACGTACACATCCTCGGTCAAGTTCCCGTTAAGGAACGCGGTCTTGACATCCATTTGCCATATCTCATAGTCGTAATATGCGGCTAGGGCAAGTAGGATCTTGGTGGACTTCAGCATGACTACAGGCGAAAAGGTCTCATCATAGTCAATACCATGAATCTAACGGAATCCTTTCGCCACAAGTCGTGCCTTATACGTGTGCACGTTGCCATCCATGTCGGTCTTCTTCTTGAAGATCCACTTGCATCCGATGGGTTTTATCCCTTCAGATGCATCAACCAGAGTCCATACTTGGTTGTCTGACATGGATTGCATCTCAGACTTCATAGCCTCGCGCCATTTCTCGGAATCCGGACTTGTCATAGCCTCTGGGTATGTGGTAGGCTCATCATGTTCCAATAACATGAGCTCCTCATTCCCAGTCACGAGAAATCCGTATCTCACAGCTCTTGGTGAATCCTGTCTGATCTGCGAGGTTCATTCGTTGAAGGTTGAGTCACAACCGGCAGTGAAACAGGTTGAACTTCTTCAACTTGTTCACTCGGCTCAGCGTCTACTTGCTGCTCTCAAACTTCCTCAAGTTCGATCCTACTCGCACTGACTCTTTTGGAGACGAACTCTCGCTCAATAAAAGTCGCATTACTGGCAATGAACACTTTGTTCTCTACCGGAATATAGAAGTAGTAACCCTTAGTTTCCTTAGGGTAGCCTACAAATAAACACTTATCAGACTTGGAGGATAACTTATCAGTCATCTGATGCTTCACGTAAGCGTCGCAACCCCAAATTCTGACAAACGACAACGCGGGACGCTTCCCCATCCATATCTCATATGGCGTCGTTTCAACCGACTTCGTTGGACTCCTGTTCAGCAGATA
>NW_010965216.1:2351048-2351754 GCF_000463585.1 Tarenaya hassleriana | reverse complement strand
AGACGTATAAACCATTCACTAGATAACCATTACCATAGTAAACATCGTCTCGATAAATCATCAAACTCGAGTTCTCAATAACAAATCGAAAATCATCCAAAACCAGACATGAAATAGAAATAATGTTTCTGCTAATCGTAGGCACATAGTAATATTACTAAGTTCTAAAGCAAGTCCAGAAGGCAGATGCAAATCAGAAACGCCAACACACAATGCAGCAACTCTTGCTCCATTTCCAACGCGTAGATCCGCTTTTCCCTTAGCCAACATCCTACTTCTTCTTAGTCCCTACACATTTCCACAAATGTGTGAGGCACTTACGGTATCTAATACCCACGAAGATATAGTACAGATGTTAGCCTCTATAACGTGGATACCTGAGGCAGAAGCTTCACCAAGCTTCTTGTCCTTCAGATCCTCCAAGTAAAGGTGACAGTTACGCTTCCAGTGTCCAGACACTCCGCAGTAATGACAGTCACCCTTATCGGGCTTAGGATTAGATGTAGAGGCAACTTTTACCTTTTTCGCCGCCTTTTTATTGGCTTTACCCCGCCGTTTCTTGCTGGAGTTTTTTCTCAACATCAAGCACAATCTTGGGCACCACGATATCCTGCTTAGCTGATTTCAGCATCCCATGCAGTTCGACTAAGCTCTTAGTCATTCCGTGCATATGGTACTGCATAACGAACTGGTTATAGTCCTCGGG
>NW_010965216.1:2348063-2350191 GCF_000463585.1 Tarenaya hassleriana | reverse complement strand
CTTATGTTATTTAGGTAGAAATCTAATGTCAATCACATCCAATGTGACTCTTAAATCTTTTATGAGACTATGATATCGAATATCATTGCATACTCGTCTCATGTGTACCATTAAGTCTCAAGTCAAACTTGACAACTTAACCTAAGTTAAACCATATTCAACCTGTGGGAACCACGATTTTCCACCCTGCCTTACAAAGATAATCCGACACGCTCAGCTTTGGCATGACCCGTGTTACGGACGATCGATGCCTTAAAAGGCGCTCTAGTAATGGAAGGTACACGCTTAGCATTACTTAAATAAGGGATTTTCGAAACCACACTTAGATCAAGCATCTACTTTCAAGCTATGAGAACCACCATTTCTCCATCTTGCCTCACCAAGATAATACGGCACACCCAGCTTTGGCATGGCCCATGACACGTACGATCGAGGCCTTGACAAGTGCTTTACTCGTAGAGCTCCTAGATCTAACCGGTTTCTGTGCAATGATTGTACATAATCCGAATAGACTATCCATTCGATTATGTAATCCCAATCCCGGAGCTCCCACTAAATTAAGTTATATGCATTCATTCACTATGGATCATCCAAATGAACGAATCATGCTATTCTGAATCACAGTTGACCAGTTTAAGCAACGATTACTCAAATCAGATCCCGAAACGAAAAACCAAATTTTGGTGGAGCCTCGGGACCCAGACCGATTGGTCTAGGCCTAGACCGATCGGTCTTCACGGCTCGGTCACCAGGTCAAATTCGGTCCAGACCTTTCAGTCCGGAATGGTCCAGACTGATCGGTCTTGGTCCAGACCGATCGGTCTACGCATGCAGGCCGTTCAGTCTGGACCTGTCGGTCCAACCGACTTGCGAAACCCTAAACCGATCGGTCCAGGCGAAAACGTGATCAGATCTCGTTTTCGTCGTTTCTGCCCCGTTTCAGATCCGAATTCGACTCTGTTTTCGCCTACGAACTCAGAATTCGAAGCTCTTGCACATTATACAACAATGCACAGAAAATCTACTCTAGATCCACAATCAAATCATGCATAGCATCAAAGCAAACACAGATTCAAACAATTCAAATCCTATAACGTGCGTGATCGGGTTCTAACAAAATCATGCAAAGCAACCAGGCTCTGATACCACTGTTGGGTTTTCCTGGGATCTCAAGAGCGAATCTAATTCCTAAGAGATCAGTTCTAGGGTTTGCGCAGCGGATATAAAACAAAAAATTTGATGAAACCCTAAAACCTATCATGCATGATCTTGTAGAAACGTTAGAACGCTTACCTCAATCGATGCGGGACCTATATCAATTGATGTGTTCGTCCGATCACTGTAGACAGGAAGAATACCTTTCCCTCTACACGTATCCACACGGCGGAAAAGATTTCAACAGTTGGAACTTGTCTGCTAGGACTGAAGAACACATTCTTCTTTTCGCAAGGGTTTCAGGGATCTTTCTCTTAGGTTTTTCACTCTCAAAACCTCTCAATAGGATCTGAAAATCGTCCCAAGAGAATTCAGAGGCGTTCCACTAAGTTTATCCCACTTAAAACCCTAATTAGAGCGAGTTTAGGAAATCCCGACGTTTGGACCGATCGGTCTGGTGTTGGTTTAGTGCTCTATGATGTACTACTATGCGAGCTTTACTTAGATACATTTGATGTATTGACACTTTCTATATTTTATGGATGAGTGTTTGATTCATTACGTATTGTGCATGCTTTAATATGTTATGAAATCCATGTATTGTTATGAACAATACTAAACTCCATAGTCATGTATCATTGTGGGAATAATGATATAACAAGACTAGTATGATGTGTGATTGATGATTATATAGATGATCATAGGTATTGGATACGATCACAGTCATAGGTATTCGTTGGAGAACGGAATACTGGATGACCCGCATGAGATTGTCACATGGACTAGCGTCATGACTTGAATCTCATATGACGGTTCCATGATTGGATCCTAAGACCTGAGATATCTACGGAATCCAACATGAGGAGTTGCGTGCTTTGAATACGTCAAACGTCCTGCGTAACAGGAGGACTATAAAGGCGTGTATCAGGTACGAAACGAATCATGTGCCGGATTGTAGATAGTCAAGATGGGA
>NW_010965216.1:2347095-2348005 GCF_000463585.1 Tarenaya hassleriana | reverse complement strand
ATGTGTGGTCGCACTATAGACGAACGTCGTCTATTTCAGACAGTCGAACTCAGTGAACGAGAAAGTAGTCGTATCAGATAAGGTGGCTTGTCTATGCCTTATATTCGACATATGATATCGTGATACAAAAGGATCATCAATCGGAATCATCACTGGCGTTCGTAAGATCACGAACAAACTCTATTCGAGATAGGTAGTCATAGTGTCTTGCTAGAGACCGCCTATGACTTGTATATCGGATGAGCCTACAGTGTCACACATACAGGAAATGACAAATGCGCGAGAAGAGACGAGAAAATTCCGGTGGAGCGGAGGCCAGACCGACCGGTCTAGAAGGTCTAGACCAACCCAGACCGATCGGTCTAGACACAATGGACCGGTCGGTCCGGAGATAACGTGTGACAGTCACACACGGTCTGGAAAGTGTTCCAGACCGATCGGTCCGGACCTATGGACCGATCGGTCCAGACGTAAAAAAGCTCCAGACCGATCGGTCCAGACGTCGGGAATTCCTAAACTCGCTCTAATTAGGGTTTTAAGTGGGATAAACTTAGGGGAACGCTCCTAATTCTCTTTGGACGATTTTCAGACCCTATTGAGACGTTTTGAGTGTGAAAAAACCTAAGAAAAAGATCCCTGAAATCTTTGCGCAAAGAAGAACGTGTTCTTCAGTCCTAGCAGACGAGTTCCAACCGTTGGAATCCTTTCCGCCGTGTGGATACGTGTAGAGGGCAAGGTATTCTTCCTGCCTACAGTGATCGGACGAACACATCAATTGATACAGGCCCCAGATCGATTGAGGTAAGCGTTCTAACGTTTCTACAAGATCATGCATGATAGGTTTTAGGGTTTCATCAAAATTTTTGTTTTACATCCGCTGCGCAAACCCTAGAACTGATCTCTTAGGAAT
>NW_010965216.1:2343926-2346654 GCF_000463585.1 Tarenaya hassleriana | reverse complement strand
ACCCGAAGACCGAGCCGTGTAGACCGATCGGTCTAGGCCTAGACCGATCGGTCTGGGTCCCGAGGCTCCACCAAAATTTGGTTTTTCGTTTCGGGATCTGTTTTGAGCAATCGTTGCTTAAAACGGTCAACTGTGATTCAGAATAGCATGATTCGTTCATTTGGATGATCAATAGTGAATGAATGCATATAACTTAATCAAGATATTAGATATGCTTGATTGAGTGGGAGCTTAAGGATTGGGATTACATAATCGAATGGATAGTCTATTCGGATTATGTACAATCGTTGCACAGAAACCGATTAGATCTAGGAGCTCTACGAGTAAAGCACTTGTCAAGGCCTCGATCGTACGTGTCATGGGCCATGCCAAAGCTGGGTGTGCCGTATTATCTTGGTGAGGCAAGATGGAGAAATGGTGGTTCTCATAGCTTGAAAGTAGATGCTTGATCTAAGTGTTGTTTCGAAAATCCCTTGTTTATGTAATGCTGAGCGTGTACCTCCCATCACTAGAGCGCCTGTCAAGGCATCGATCGTCCGTAACACGGGTCATGCCAAAGCTGAGCGTGCCGGATTATCTTTGTGAGGCAGGGTGGAAAATCGTGGTTTACACAGCTTGAATATGATTTACCTTAGGTTAAGTTGTCAAGTTTGACTTGAGACTTAATGGTACAGATGAGACGAGTATGCAATGATATTTGATATCATAGTCTCATAAAAGATCTAAGAGTCACATTGGATGTGATTGACATTAGATGTCTATCTAAATAGCATAAGGGTGAGTGTAACAACTCATTCTTATGTGAAATACGGATCTTAGTCTCATATAGAGAATTATTGTAGGGTTAGTTTTCTTTATGGGAATATAGCTTGTATATGCATTATGTTGTCATTGATTGGTGATGGACTAGCTGGTAGTAGATCATTAATGTATTGTCATTGATTGATGATGGACTAGCTGGTAGTAGATCATTGATACAATCTGCAATTTTGTTTTGTTCGTTCTGTTTTGTCTCTTTTTGTAGGATATGACGTCAACCGGTAGCGTACCATGTTTGAGGAGCTAGGGCGTACTGAAAAGTACAAGACGCTGAAAGCTCTAGTGAAGACGGAGATGCCGAGAGGTAGCTCTGTCAACACCCACGTCCTCAACATGAGAGCTCATGTTGAAGAACTTGAGCGTATGGGAGTGAAGCTCGATGGTGACTTGGTTACAGACATGATCCTGATGTCATTGCCCGAGGACTATAACCAGTTCGTTATGCAGTACCATATGCACGGGATGACTAAAAGCTTAGCCGAACTGCATGGGATGCTGAAATCAGCTGAGCAGGATATCGTGGTGCCCAAGACTGTGCTTGCTGTGGAGAAAAACTCCAGCAAGAAGCGGCGGGGTAAAGCCAAGAAAAAGGCGACGAAAAAGGGAAAAGTTGCCTCTACGTCTAAGCCTAAGCCCGATAAGGGTGACTGTCATTACTGCGGAGTGTCTGGACACCGGAAGCGTAATTGTCACATTTACTTGGAGGATCTGAAGGACAAGAAACTTGGTGAAGCTTCTGCCTCAGGTATCTACGTTATAGAGGCTAACATCTGTACTATATCTTCGTGGGTATTAGATAACGGAAGTGTCTCACACATTTGTGGAAATGTGCAGGGACTAAGAAGAAGTAGGATGTTAGCTAAGGGAGAAGCGGATCTACGCGTCGAAAATGGAGCAAGAGTTGCTGCATTGTGTGTTGGCGTTTATGATTTGCATATGCCCTCTGGACTTGTTTTAGAACTTAGTAATTGTTACTATGTGCCTGCGATTAGCAGAAACATTATTTCTATTTCATGTCTGGATTTGGATGGTTTTCGATTTGTTATTGAGAACTCGAGTTTGATGATTTATCGAGACGATGTTTACTATGGTAATTGTTATCTAGTGAATGGTTTATACGTCTTGAATGATCAGCCTTCGAACTCGACGTCATCCATCTATAACGTGAGTACTAAATGGTTTAAGCCGAACGACTTAAACCCGACCTTCCTCTGGCATTGTCCTCTAGGCCATATAAACGAGAAGCGCATTCAGAAGCTTCATTCTGAAGGTATTCTGGATTCATTTGACTTTGAGTCTCTTGAATCTTGCGAGTCTTGTTTGATGGGCAAGATGACAAAGCATCCTTTCAAGGGAAAAGGACAGAGAGCGACAGAGTTATTGGATCTAATACATAGTGATGTATGCGGACCAATGAACTGTCCAGCTAGAGGAGGTTATATGTATTTCGTTACGTTCACTAATGATTTCAGTCGATACGGTTATGTCTATTTGATGAGACATAAGTCTGAAACACTTGAAATGTTCAAGGCTTTTAGAAACGAAGTACAGAACCAGCTTGGCAAGACGATCAAGACACTTAGATCGGATCGTGGTGGCGAGTATATGGGCCAAGAGTTCACTGATTATCTGGTTGATTGTGGTATTGTATCACAATTAACTCCTCCTGAAATGCCACAGTGGAATGACGTGTCTGAACGGAGGAATCGAACACTGTTAGACATGGTTCGGTCGATGATAAGTCAGACAGATCTTCCGAAGTCCTTTTGGGGCTACGCTTTAGAGACCGTGTACCTGCTGAATAGGAGTCCAACGAAGTCGGCTGAAACGACGCCATATGAGATATGGACGGGGAAGCGTCCCGCGCTGTCGTTTGTCAGAATTTGGGATTGCGACGCTTACGTGAAGC
>NW_010965216.1:2340218-2343551 GCF_000463585.1 Tarenaya hassleriana | reverse complement strand
GACTCCGAAAAATGGTGCGAGGCTATGAAGTCCGAGATGCAATCCATGTCAGACAACCAAGTATGGACTTTGGTTGATGCATCTGAAGGGATAAAACCCATCGGATGCAAGTGGATCTTCAAGAAGAAGACTGACATGGATGGCAACGTGCACACGTATAAGGCACGACTTGTGGCGAAAGGATTCCGTCAAATTCATGGTATTGACTATGATGAGACCTTTTCGCCCGTAGTTATGCTGAAGTCCATCAGGATCCTACTTGCCATAGCCGCATATTACGACTATGAGATATAGCAAATGGATGTCAAGACCGTGTTCCTTAATGGGAACTTGACCGAGGATGTCTACATGACACAACCCGAAGGTTTTGTCGATCCGAGGAACCCGAGGATGGTGGGCAAGCTTCAGAGGTCCATTTACGAACTGAAGCAGGCTTCGAGGAGCTGGAATCTTCGCTTTGATGAGACAATCGAAAGGTTTGGTTTCTCACAGAACGAAGACGAGCCATGTGTTTAGAAGAAGGCTAGTGGGAGCACAGTTGTATTTCTAGTGCTATACGTGGATGACATTCTCCTTATAGGGAATGACGTTCCTACCCTACAAGATGTAAAGTCTTGGCTAGGAACGCAGTTTTCTATGAAGGACCTAGGAGAAGCGGCCTATATATTAGGCATCAAGATCTATAGAGATAGATCGAGGCGTCTTCTAGGATTGTGTCAGAGTACTTACATCGATAAGGTCTTGAAACGGTTCAAGATGCAAGATTCCAAGAAAGGAACCTTACCGATGAGCAGTGGCACAGTTCTCTGCAAGAGTCAGTGTCCTACGACACCTGATGAGCGAGAACGCATGGATCGGATTCCATATGCTTCGGCAATTGGATCCATCATGTATGCCATGCTTTGTACTCGACCGGATGTATCCTACGCGTTGAGCATTACGAGTAGATATCAGTCAGATCCAGGTGAGTCACACTAGATCGCCGTCAAGAACATCCTGAAGTACTTGAGAAGGACTAAGGATGTATTCTTGGTATATGGTGGGTCGGAAGATGAGCTCGCTATAAAGGGTTACACCGATGCTAGCTTCCAGTCAGACCCGGATGACTACAGATCGCAGTCTGGCTATGTTTTCTGCTTGAACGGAGGCGCTGTTAGCGGGAAGAGTTCCAAGCAGGCGACCGTTACAGATTCTACTACAGAAGCTGAGTACATTGCAGCGTCGGACGCAGCAAAGGAAGCTGCTTGGATCAGAAAGTTTGTTGGTGACTTGGGTGTCATTCCTAGTGCTGATAGCCCCATTGCTCTGTATTGTGACAACAATGGAGCGATCGCACAAGCGAAAGAACCCAGATCCCATCAACGATCCAAACACATACTCAGACGATTTCACCTTATCAAGGAGATCATAGACAGAGGAGACGTGCACATTTGCAGAGTGTCGACAGATGACAACATTGCCGATCCGTTGACGAAACCTCTCCCTTCGTCGAAGCATCAAGGTCATGTTAGGGATATGGGCATTAGATGTTTAGCAGTCTATGATTAGAGCAAGTGGAAGATTGTTGGTTTAGTGCTCTATGATGTACTGTTTACGAGCTTTACTTGGATACATTTGATGTATTGACACTTTCTATTAGTTTATGGATGAATGTTTGTTTCATTACGTATTGTGCATACTTGATATGTTATGAAATCCATGTATTGTTATGAAAAATACTAAACTCCCTAGTCATGTATCATTGTGGGAATAATGATATACCAAAACTAGTATGATATGTGATGGATGATCATATAGATGATCATAGGTATTGGATACGATCACAGTCATAGGTATTCGTTGGAGAACAGAATACTGGATGACCCGCATGAGATTGTCACGTGGACTAGCGTCATGACTTGAATCTCATATGGCGGGTTCCTGATTGGATCCTAAGACCTGAGATATCTACGGAATCCAATATGAGGAGTTGCGTGCTTTGAATACGTCAAACGTTATGCGTAATAGGAGGACTATAAAGGCGTGTATCAGGTATGAAACGAATCATGTGCCGGATTGTAGATAGTCAAGATGGGATTTGTACCTCTCGTAAAAGAGAGAGATATCGCTGGGCCCCTCGTGTGAGCGAGACTGTAGAAATGTGTGGCCGCACTATAGACGAACATCGTCTATTTCAGACAGTCGAACTCAGTGAACGAGAAAGCAGTCGAATCAGATAAGGTGGCTTGTCTATGCCTTATATTCGACATATGATATCGTGATACAAAAGGATCATCAATCGGAATCATCACTGGCGTTCGTAAGATCACGAACAAACTCTATTCGAGATAGGTAGTCATAGTGTCTTGCTAGAGACCCCTATGACTTATATTCCGAATAGAGATTTTGGGTTATACTGCTATATCGGATGAGCGTACAAGGTCACACACAGGAAATGACAAATGCGCGAGAAGAGACGAGAAAATTCCGGTGGAGCGGAGGCCAGACCGACCGGTCTAGAAGGTCTAGACCAACCCAGACCGATCGGTCTAGACACAATGGACCGGTCGGTCCGGAGATAACGTGTGACAGTCACACACGGTCTGGAAAGTGTTCCAGACCGATCGGTCCGGACCTATGAACGATCGGTCCAGACGTAAAAAAGCTCCAGACCGATCGGTCTAGACGTCGGGAATTCCTAAACTCGCTCTAATTAGGGTTTTAAGTGGGATAAACTTAGGGAAACGCCTCCTAATTCTCTTGGGACGATTTTCAGACCCTATTGAGACGTTTTGAGTGTGAAAAAACCTAAGAAAAAGATCCCTGAAATCCTTGCGCAAAGAAGAACATGTTCTTCAGTCCTATCAGACGAGTTCCAACCGTTGGAATCCTTTCCACCGTGTTGATACGTGTAGAGGGCAAGGTATTCTTCCTGCCTACAGTGATCAGACGAACACATCAATTGATACAGGCCCCAGATCGATTGAGGTAAGCGTTCTAACGTTTCTACAAGATCATGCATGATAGGTTTTAGGGTTTCATCAAAATTTTTGTTTTACATCCGCTGCGCAAACCCTAGAACTGATCTCTTAGGAATTAGATTCGCTCTCGAGATCCCAGGATAACCCAACAGTGGTATCAGAGCCTGTTTGCTCTGCATGATTTTGTTAGAACCCGATCACGCATGTTATAGGATTTGAATTGTTTGAATCTGTGTTTGCTTTGATGCTATGCATGATTTGATTATGGATCTAGAGTAGATTTTCTGTTCATTGTTGCAAGTGTGCAAGAGCTTCGAATTCTTAGTTCGCAGGCGAAAACGGAGTCGAATTCGGGTCTGAAACGGGGCAGAAA
>NW_010965216.1:2338055-2339292 GCF_000463585.1 Tarenaya hassleriana | reverse complement strand
TTTACCTTAGGTTAAGTTGTCAAGTTTGACTTGAGACTTAATGGTACAGATGAGACGAGTATGCAATGATATTCGATATCATAGTCTCATAAAAGATCTAAGAGTCACATTGGATGTGATTGACATTAGATGTCTATCTAAATAGCATAAGGCTGAGTGTAACAACTTATTCTTATGTGAAATACGGATCTTAGTCTCATATAGAGAATTATTGTAGGGTTAGTTTTCTTTATGGGAATATAGCTTGTATATGCATTATGTTGTCATTGATTAGTGATGGACTAACTGGTAGTAGATCATTAATGTATTGTCATTGATTGATGATGGACTAGCTGGTAGTAGATCATTGATACAATCTGCCATTTTGTTTTGTTCGTTCTGTTTTGTCTCTTTTTGTAGGACATGACGTCAACCGGTAGCGTACCATGTTTGAGGAGCTAGGGCGTACTGAAAAGTACAAGACGCTGAAAGCTCTGGTGAAGACGGAGATGCCGAGAGGTAGCTCTGTCAACACCCACGTCCTCAACATGAGAGCTCATGTTGAAGAACTTGAGCGTATGGGAGTGAAGCTCGTTGGTGACTTGGTTACAGACTTGATCCTGATGTCATTGCCCGAGGACTATAACCAGTTCGTTATGCAGTACCATATGCACGGGATGACTAAAAGCTTAGCCGAACTGCATGGGATGCTGAAATCGGCTGAGCAGGATATCGTGGTGCCCAAGACTGTGCTTGCTGTGGAGAAAAACTCCAGCAAGAAGCGGCGGGGTAAAGCCAAGAAAAAGGCGACGAAAAAGGCAAAAGTTGCCTCTACGTCTAAGCCTAAGCCCGATAAGGGTGACTGTCATTACTGCGGAGTGTCTGGACACCGGAAGCATAATTGTCACATTTACTTGGAGGATCTGAAGGACAAGAAACTTGATGAAGCTTCTGCCTCAGGTATCCACGTTATAGAGGCTAACATCTGTACTATATCTTCGTGGATATTAGATACCGTAAGTGCCTCACACATTTGTGGAAATGTGTAGGGATTAAGAAGAAGTAGGATGTTAGCTAAGGGAGAAGCGGATCTACGCGTCGAAAATAGAGCAAGAGTTGTTGCATTGTGTGTTGGCGTTTATGATTTGCATCTGCCCTCTGGACTTGTTTTAGAACTTAGTAATTGTTACTATGTGCCTGCGATCAGCAGAAACATTATTTCTATTTCTTGTCTGGATTTGGATGGTTTTCGATTTGT
>NW_010965216.1:2330030-2334063 GCF_000463585.1 Tarenaya hassleriana | reverse complement strand
GCTAGAAGAGACGAGAAAACTCCGGTGGAGCGGAGGCCAGACCGACCGGTCTAGAAGGTCTAGACCGATCGGTCCAACCAACCTAGACCGATCGGTCCAGACACGTGGACCGGTCGGTCCGGAGATAACGTGTGACAGTCACATGGTCTGGAAAGTGTTCCAGACCGATCGGTCCGGACCTATGGACCAATCAGTCCAGACATAAAAAAGCTCCAGACCGATCGGTCCAGACGTTGGGATTTCCTAAACTCACTCTAATTAGGGTTTTAAGTGGGATAAACTTAGGGGAACGCCTCCTAATTCTCTTGGGATGATTTTCAGACCCTATTGAGACGTTTTGAGTGTGAAAAAACCTAAGAGAAAGATCCCTGAAACCCTTGCGCAAAGAAGAACGTGTTCTTCAGTCCTAGCAGACGAGTTCCAACCGTTGGAATCCTTTCCGCCGTGTGGATACGTGTAGAGGGCAAGGTATTCTTCCTGCCTACAGTGATCGGACGAACACATCAATTGATACAGGCCCCGGATCGATTGAGGTAAGGTTCTAACGTTTCTACAAAATCATGCATAATAGGTTTTAGGGTTTCATCAAAATTTTTGTTTTACATCCGCTGCGCAAACCCTAGAACTGATCTCTTAGGAATTAGATTCGCTCTTGAGATCCCAGGAAAACCCAACATCTGGAACACTTTCCAAACCGTGTGACTGTCACACGTTATCTCCGGACCGACCGGTCCACGTGTTTGGACTGATCGGTTTGGGTTGGCTGGACCGATCGGTCTAGACCTTCTAGACCGGTCGGTCTGGCCTCTGCTCAACCGGGATTTTCTCGTCTCTTCTCGCGCATTCGTCCTTTCCTGTGTGTGTGACTCTGTAGGTTCATCCGATATAGCAGTATAACCCGAAATCTCTATTCCGGATATACAAGTCATAGGCGGTCTCTAGCAAGACACTATGACTACCTATCTCGAATAGAGTTTGTTCGTGATCTTACGAACGCCAGTGATGATTCCGATTGATGATCCTTTTGTATCACGATATCATATGTCGAATATAAGATATGGACAAGCCACCTTATCTAATTCGACTGCTTTCTCGTTCACTGAGTTCGACTGTCTGAAATAGACGACGTTCGTCTATAGTGCGGCCACACATTTCTACAGTCTCGCTCACACGAGGGGCCCAACGATATCTCTCTCTTTTACGAGAGGTACAAATCTCATCTTGACTATCTACAATCCGACACATGATTCGTTTCGTACCTGATACACGCCTTTATAGTCCTCCTGTTACGCAGGACGTTTGACGTACTCAAAGCACGCAACTCCTCATATTGGATTTCGTAGATATCTCAGGTCTTAGGATCCAATCATGGAACCGCCATATGAGATTCAAGTCATGACGCTAGTCCATGTGACAATCTCATGCGGGTCATCCAGTATTCCGTTCTCCAACGAATACCTATGATTGTGATTGTATGATCATCCATCACACATCATACTAGTCTTGATATATCATTATTCCCACAATGATACATGATTAGGGAGTTTAGTATTGTTAATAATTATACATGGATTTCATAACATATCAAGTATGCACAATACGTAATGAAACAAACACTCATCCATAAACTAATAGAAAGTGTCAATACATCAAATATATCCAAGTAAAGCTTGTAAATAGTACATCATAGAGCACTAAACCAACAGAGAAAGACATGTCTTGACGGCGGCAGGGAGAGATGCAAAGGTGGCGATGATCAGCCAAGGGAAGAGAAGACTTACGGCAGTAGCGAGAGACCAATTAGAGTTATCGGCTCTGATACTATATAATCAATGAATAAACGCTTAGTATTATTAGATACATAATGTAGTATTTATACAAGTAAGTTTAACCTAATAATACACATGTAAAAATACATATTTATCCCTCTATATTGATTCTTTAATATTTTTTTATAAAATCGAATTAATTATATCTTAATATAATTCGAACTAAATACGAAATGTTACTTGCATATATTAAGTGCTCTATTTTTATAACGCCATTCATTGATTTCCATGTTCAACAAAATCTAAACTATTGATACTCTAAATTAAGAGTGCCCAATTTGTGTATGGGATGGTTTGATTTAAGTTCGGGTAATTTTATATGGATCAAAGTTTGACCAAATTAAACCGAAAAGAATCCGGTTCAGTTTGGGGCCGGTTAGAAAAACATCCTCTTTACATTAAAGGAATTGATTCTGTTAAACATAATCAAACCGAGTTAAATTAGTATTTAATTTAGTTTTATTTGACATTTTTTATCGGTCCAACTCTTAGCGTAAATTCATGACGCAACATTGCTAAAAAAATCTGTCTCGTAGTAAGGGTGTTAAACTTTTCATTTTTTTAAAAAATTTTTTTGAAAATTTTTGAATACCTTTGTTAGTTTTCTAAATAAAGTTTCAGCACGAACGACCGTACAAAGATTGTTCTAATAGTATTTTAGAGTGAAACACATAAAAAATTTTAAACTTGTAAAATAGTAAAATTTATTTTCAAATTTAGAAAATATGTGATTATAATTTTTAAACTTGTTAATTGATCTCAGAGAAAACGTTGATGATATTGGTCCAAAAAATATTGGAAATTATAATGGTATATTTTGTAAATTTAAAAATTATAGTGGTACATTTTATAATTTTAGAAATAAATTTATCAAACGAAAAATTTAAAAATTAATTTTCCATAATTTTACAAATTGAAGAATTTTTATGGGTTTTATTCAATATTTTAATATGTATGTTTTAAATTCTTTAAGAACATCTAACCGTTCTTTTCGCAACTTTTTTAAATCCTCCATTTTTTTTCCACGGACATCTTTTTAATTGTGTTGATTTTTATTTTTATTTTAAACAAAATATGAAAGAGTTCGTACTTGGCGCATAATCACCGCCCACCAATCGTCCTCATTTTATTTAATTTTTATTTTTCCTTTGATTTAGTTTTAAGTTTATTCAATCCAAATAATTTTGGATTTGTCTATTTTTTCCAAAGGACAAAATTCCTTCCTAAGATTTTATTTTTCTACGGCAAACTTATCCTTTTTTTAACAACTAGGTGATGACCCGCGCGATGCGCGGGTTATTCTTTGTTATATTTTGATTATGTTTTAAAATATGTTGGTAAAGTGTGCAACTCTACCAAAAAGAAAGCAGGAGGTAAATGTAGGGGTTCTTCGTAAAGTGTATCACTTTACCAAAAAAAGTGGGAGTCGTTTGAAAGTGTAAATAAAAGTTTTATTATTTATATATTATTTTTTTAATTAGAAAAATCTTAAAAAATTCCCAAATTTATAATTTGTTGAATAATAATTCTTATGTTATAAATGAATAGTGAAGCTACGGTACTGTTCACGCAGCCGGATACTGTTCACGCAGCCGGACACTGTTCACGCAGCCATACGGTTACTGTTCATAAATACATATACGTGAACAGTAACTTCAGATTTTCTATAAATAGCTCATTTCCTCCTTCATTTGTACATAATTCCAAGAAAAGAAAATTATTGAAATCTTGTTCCTGGGTCTCTCAAACGATCGATTTCGGTTTCTAGTTAACGATCTGATTCTCGGGTCTTCTATATTTCTTCGTTTTTCATAACACGTTATCAGCACGAACGCTCTTCTACGACAAAGGTAATATTATATATTCGCTCTAATGATATATACACATATTAATTGATGCTTGAATAGAATTAACCCCAAGCTATATATAAATATCAGTTAATTATTGTTTAAATTAATGGACGGCTAAGCCGCCTTAATTATTTATTACTATTGGACGGCTGAGCCGCCTTAATTATTAATTTGAAATATTGTGTTATTTATGGACGGTCGTACCGCCTAAATTGTTTTATCTTTATGGACGACAATGCCGCCTGAATTATTTTACTTTTGCATACGGTAATACCGCCGCATATAAACAATTATATTATCTAATCTATATAAATTAATAAATATTTACCATGCAAAATATTATCATATATAATA
>NW_010965216.1:2326150-2328512 GCF_000463585.1 Tarenaya hassleriana | reverse complement strand
ATCATGTCATAAACAATTCGGATGATGATGCTGGTGGTGCTAAAGATTTTACACACATGGACCTCGCTGATGGTTTTGCGCATCCTGAAGATGGCGTTGATTATGAATAAAAAGCCATATATATAGTTGTATCGTTTATATATGTAATCAACCTCCCGTATTCAAATGCTCTATTTGTAATCCAAGACAAAACTTGGTTTGTCCGAGATCTTTCATCTCAAATTCTCCTTTTAAATAGGTGGATGCATCCTGAATTTCACGGGGAGTTCCAATGATATTTAAATCATCAACATAGACAGCAATAATCACAAACCCAGACATCGTCCTTTTTATAAACACACATGGTGAAATAGGATTATTTGTATATCCATTTTTCACTAAATGTTCACTCAGACGTTTATACCACATACGTCCTGATTGTTTTAGCCCGTACAATGATCGTTGTAACTTGACAGCGCATAATTCTCGTGGTTTTGATTTCAATATTTCGGGCATTTTAAATCCTTCGGGGATTTTCATATAAATGTTTGTGTCAAGTGACCCATATAAATAAGCAGTAACAACATCCATGAGACGCATTTCTAAGTTCTTTGAAACTGCAAGGTTAATTAGGTATCGAAATGTAATCGCATCCATAACAGGAGAATAAGTTTCTTCATAATCAACTCCTGGTCTCTGTGAGAAACCTTGTGCGACAAGGCGAGCTTTATATCTAGCAATTTCATTGTGCTCATTTCTTTTGCGTACAAATACCCATTTACATCCAACAGGAGTAACCTCTTTCGGTTTAATAATGACGTGTCCGAATACATTTCGCTTATTCAACGAATCCAATTCAGTCTGTATTGCGTCTCTCCATTTAATCCAATCTTGTCTCTTTTGACATTCTGAAATGGATCTTGGTTCTGGATCCTCATTTTCATCAATTTCCTTTGATACATTATAAGAGAATATATCATCAATCTCTTTGATTTCTTTTCGACTCCATAATGTACCATTACTGATATAATTAATTGAGATCTCATGATTTTCATTGTCTGTATTTATACCATCATCATAAGGTACTTCATTTCTTTGATTTGGAACGCGTTCCTCCGAATCGAGCATTTCATTTTTCTTGGGCCCTTTGCTCTTTCGGGGATTTTTATCCTTAGAACCAATAGGTCGTCCACGCTTCAGGCGTGCTTTAGAATCGTTTATTACATTTTCTTTCATTTGTTCTTTCGGAATTTCGATTCGAGTTGGGACATTCGCAGCATCTATATATGATCTTGTTACCTTAGTTGTATCTGCAAAAGCATCTGGTAACTGATTTGCAATGTTTTGTAAATGTATGATCCTTTGAACTTCCAGTTCTCGTTGTTTTGCTGGGGGATCAAGATGTGACAATGATGGTGTACACCAATTAAGATCATTTTTATTTCCCGCCATTCTATCATTTTCTCCCCCTAATGGTGGGAATTCATTCTCATTAAATTGACAATCAGCAAAACGAGCCGTAAAAATATCTCCAGTTTTTGGCTCAAGGTATCGTATAATGGATGGTGAGTCATACCCAACATATATTCCAAGCCTTCTTTGTGGTCCCATTTTTGTACGCTGTGGTGGGGAAATCGGTACATATACTGCGCATCCGAATATTCTGAGATGCGATATATTAGGTTCTTGACCAAATGCTAATTGCAATGGAGAATACTTGTGGTATGCACTTGGTCTAATACGAATCAATGTTGCAGCATGCAAAATGGCATGACCCCACACAGAAATGGGAAGTTTCGTTTTCATTATCAATGGTCTAGCAATAAGCTGGAGTCGTTTGATTAATGACTCTGCCAATCCATTCTGTGTATGAACGTGTGCAACTGGGTGTTCAACATCAATACCCATTGCTACACAGTAATCATTAAATGCTTGTGATGTAAATTCTCCAGCATTATCAAGCCTCACTTTCTTGATTGAGTATTCCGAGAACTGAGCCCTTAATTTAATTATTTGGGCTAAAAATCGGGCAAATGCCAGATTACGTGATGATAAAAGACATACATGCGACCATCTGCTTGAAGCATCAATTAATACCATAAAATATCGAAATGGTCCGCATGGTGGATGAATAGGTCCACAAATATCACCATGAATCCTTTCTAGAAATGATGGTAATTCATGCCCGATTTTAGCTTGTGATGGTCTGATTATTAATTTTCCTCTAGAACATGCATCACAAGGAAACTCATCTGATTGAAAAATCTTATGGTTTTTCAATGGGTGACCATGAGAGTTTTCGATAATCTTTCTCATCATAATGGCACCAGGATGACCCAATCGATCATGCCACTTTGAACATATCGGTAAACTTCTGGTTTAC
>NW_010965216.1:2313650-2321150 GCF_000463585.1 Tarenaya hassleriana | reverse complement strand
CGGGAAAAAAACCCTAAAACGTTTAATTCGGTATTTCTTTAAGGAAACTAAAAAAATTTAGAAACCCATACCATAACTTTTAAACTGTTATTGTTATTATTATTATTATTATTATTATTATTATTATTATTATTATTATTATTATTATTATTATTATTTATAATTAAACAATGCAAATGGAACATCGTAGTTTCCTTTTGTAGAATTTTGGCAAATATAAGTACTAATATAATAAGGAAATCCAAAACGAAATTGGAAAAACTCTAAAACCAGAATTATGCAAATTTTCCATAATTATCAATAGTTTCCAATATCGATTAATAATGATCAGTTAAGCGTTGCAATTACTGCTATGAAATGCATCCCGTTTATTAGGCATTGATCAATTTAGTGTATGTACATATATATATATATACACGGATCGTGATTACGCCTTAAACAAAGGAAATTAAAGAAGATTCCGGAAAATTAATGGGACAGATCATAAAAAACAAATAATTCATGAAGCGCACGTGTATTAACTATAATTGAATTCCGTAATTCGGAAACTGTCCATTTCTTTGAATCGTTCTGTTCAGAACCCTCAAAACCCGTCTGTGTCTCCTTCTATAAAAGGAAAGAACCAAACTCACCATCGATCCACAACTCCAAACACAGATCTTCAGAAACGAAAACACAATGTCCAAACAACACATGCCTCAAGAACTAGTCGCTGAGACGCTCTCAAGAGTACCCATCAAAGATCTCATCCGATTCCAATGCGTATCCAAAGCTTGGAGAGATCTGATCTGTGATCGTAGTTTCGTCGAGAAGTATCGAAACACTTCGCGTGGAAAGTTCGTAGGATTTTACGAGAAGGGTCTTTGTCTTCTCGACATGGAAGCCGACACAGACACGGCAGGAACTGAACCATGGAACATAGAATGTCCATTCGAGGAGATGGTGGATGAAAGTGTATGTGTTCTTCATTGCCATGGAATGTTGTGTCTAACCCTCAAGAATCAAGGCTTAGCGGTTTGGCATCCGTATTCAAAGGAGTTCAAGATTATACCGAACCCTGGTATACACCGAGAGTCCAATATTTTGGGTTTCGGTTATGACCGGTTTTCTGATGATTACAAGATCGTAACGTTTGTTGATAAAATCGATTCGTCCACGGTATATATCTTCGAATTCGAATCAAATTCTTGGAGGGAAAGCATAAGGATTCCTTGCCCCGATTGGCATTACAGAGATCGAAAGGGTATCTTCTTGGACCGAAACCTATATTGGATGGCGTACCGGTCGAGCCAAGACCGGTTCGTCCTCTGCTACAACCTCACAACCCATGAATACCAGAAGTTATCATTACCGGTTAACAGCCAAGGCACGAGAAGCTCTTGGTTAGGCATTATGGGAAAGAATCTTTGCCTTACGGAATTCGAGCCGCTAAACCAAGAGATCACGATTTCGGTTATGGAGAAAACCGACGCTCAACCGGGATCATGGAACAAGGTCACAACCGTTTCAACGTCATGCATGATCTCATCAGCACCAGATAATTACGATTATTTTATAGATTTCGTTTCTTTGACGAAGAACAACAATATTATCCTAACGCTTACGGGAGATTTTGCTGGATATTTCGACGGCTCGAGAGGCTACGAACGCACAAAGAAGAAGGCCTTCTTGTATAGAATACGAGACAGGAAGTTTGAACAGGTCCGGTTTCGTGATTCGCTCACTGGATTGAGATTGGTCGAGAGATATGTCGAGAGTCCTGTAGTAAATCGAATATTTATTTGATTACGTCACATGAGCGATGCGTATCATATCTGTTACATGTAATAATATTTTGTTATTGTTGCAGAATTTAATATTATAAATCGTCCATTTTCGTGTTTCCATGATGAGCGAGAGAAAAATAAGGAAGTTTATACATTTTACGTAATTCGTTGATACACGTAACGTAAAGTTCCCATGGTACGTTAGGTTTATGTATTATATTTTTTTATAAGAAAAAAAATATAATACATAAACCCATTAAAAAATATAAAATCAACAACTCCAAAATAAACACAAGCTATTTTTTCTGTATAAATATATAATTTATTATTCTAGATAAATTGATAAAAAAATCAAAATGTTATAAGATTTTTATTAAAATAATAAAAATATTATACGCTTACAGTATCATTATTTAAAAATAATACAGTTAAATACAGATTAAAAATATCTATATTTTAAATTTTTCTCACCTACATTTTAAAACTTTAAATATTTTAGTTCTGATCATAATATTTTTTTTAAAAATTATATATTTTAGGATTTTGTGAATAACTTTGGGATTCGCATTTACCTCGATTAAATATGATTAGGCTCGCCCTTTTTACTTTAGACTGTCATAGTGACTTATACACAATCTTTAATTAAAAAAACAATAATAAATAAGTAGGCATGAGTTTCTCAAAAATTAAAGCAAAGAAATGGTCCAATTGTTTAATGCCATGGTTGCGTTTTGGACCGCAAACTATTATGAAAATGGATAGATAACTAATATCTTGTCCTTCAAATTATAATGTGCACTTGTCTTTCAAAAAATTTCATTGATTATTCTACTAAAATCTAATCCTCATCCTTTATATGTGTATTATTTTTTGTTTTATTATTATTTTTGTGTGACTTTTAAATTGGTTTTCTGTTTGTCTAATTCAAATATTTCACGATAAAGTTTTTTTGGAAACTATTTAAAAAGTGTACATGAATATTTTCACCAATTTGATAGAGCTGAGAATTTATTTGAATAAAAAATAGAGGCAGTTGGCAAAGTGTACCAAAACAAAAACGAAATTTGCAAAATATCTCACAAAAAAATAACTTTTACATAATATTTTTTTTCTAAATACCTAACCTACCCTTTACAGTATTTCTCTACGATTGTGTGATAATCTATCTTTTAAAAATCGGTAAGTTTTGCTATTTGATTTTCTTTTTTCTCCAATATTTTCTCTATCTCTTCTATTTGTTATATAGTTTATTTAATCTATTCAAATACTCTTCTCGTTGATTTTTTTCTGTGATATTCTGATCATTTTTTTGTATACACATAAGGTGTTTGATGAAATGTCTGTACTAGAAAACTGCGGCAGATGACCTACGATCTGTGAAAAATGACATGCGCTCTGCAATAGGTCATTTGGCCTGCGGCAGGTCACTTGCGGCACCTGGCAGGTCAACTGCGGTACCTGCGACCTGCGGCTATCGCCCTGCGGACCTACGGCTATCGCTCTGTGGTACGTGCGACTATCGCCCTACGGTACCTGCGGCTATCGCCCTGCGACCTGCGGCTATCGTCCTGTGGTACCTGCGGATGGAACAAGGGCACAATGCAATACCCGCGGCTATCGCCCTGCGGATCTGTAGACCTGCGGCTGTCGCCCTACGACTAGATAATTGCGACTATGATTTCACTACGACCATATAACTACGACTACAACTTTCTACGATCATATAACTACGACTACGACTCACTACGACCATATAACTACAATTACGACAAGAGAATTACGACTATATAACTACGATTACGACTCACTACGGCCATATAATTATAACTACGACCATATAATTACGACTGTGATTTTATTATGGCCATATAACTATGACTACAACTCACTACGACCATATAACTACGACTACGACCATATAATTACGACTGTGATTTCACTATGACCATATAATTATGACTACGACCAGATAATTACGACTGTGATTTCACTACAACTAGATAACTACGAGTACGACTAGATAACCGTGATTTCACTACGACCATATAACTACGACTACGACCAGATAATTACGACCGTGATTTCACTACAATTATCTTTTAGAAATCGGAACGTTTTGTTATTGTTGGTTGTAATGCTCTACGATGATCCGTGATATGACTTTTTGACTATGTATTGATTCATTGGTTTATGAATGCATTATTTTTCCCGTGATATGATTGGCATGTTTGTTATATTTCGGTAGATATCCTTGAATCATTGCAGATGATTCTAAAATCCCTGGTCAGTTGTCATTGTGGGAACAATGATGAAATAAGACCAGCATGATGTGTGATTGATGTTGATGATCATATGCATTGGATGCAAATAACAATCATGGGTACTCGTTTAGAACGAGTGACTGGATGACCCACATGAGATTGTCGTATGGACATGAGTCATGACTTGAATCTCATTCAACGGTTCGTTCTTGGATCCTCAGACCTGAGATGTCTAGAGTATCTAATATGAGGAGTGGCGTGTCTTGACTGCGTCAAACGTCATCTTTAACCGGATGATTATAACGACGTTGATCAGATACGTTTACGAATCATATGGAGGTAGTAGACATGCAATATGGAACTTGTCACCTCCTTAACAGGAGAGATGTCGCTGGGCCCCTCGTGGAAATCAGACTGTGAAAATGCGTGGCCACGCTATAGATAAAGGTACATCTATTTTATCAGTCGATAGACGAGTAAACGGTTGAACTTGAAGGGTGGCTCATACCATGCCCTTGTTCAACATACGACATCGTGAGACAAAGGATCAGAACTCGAACTATTGTTGACTTTGTTAGATCACCTCTAACTCTATTCTAGGTGGGTGGTCATGGCGTCTTGCTAGAGGCTAACCATGACTTGTGGTTCGGGAAAGGGTTTCCGAAGCCACTACCACTTCGAATGGGCCTACAGAGTCATACCCCATTAGGGATGGATCACACGTGAAGAAAACGACGCGAGAAAGGAACCACGAAACGAGCTGGAAGGGTTCCAGACGGCCAGACCGTCCGGTCCAGGCCTGGACCGGACGGTCCAGCCATGTTAGTCCGTCCGTTCCGCTGAAGAATGGACCGACCGTTCCGCAAGTTCTAGACCGCCCGTTCTGCGTAGAGTAACGGACCGCCCGTTCTGCGTAGAAGGTCAGACCGTCCGTTCCGTACCTGGACCGGACGATCCGACTTACGGGACAGTTTCCTATTTCGCGTTTTAGGGTTTTGGGCAATCCTAATTAATGAGGGGAGCCGCCACAAACCCTAAGGAATAATCCTCAGACGTCCTAGACACTTCCTAGAGCTTTGGAGAAGCTTTCTCTTGAGTTCTAAACACCGGAATATAGATTCCAAGTCAAGGACGTCGTTTTCTCTTCACAAATCCTAGCAGATACTTTCCAAAGTGTTGGAATTCATCCCGCCGGTGTGGATACGTGTAGAGGAGTTGTGCTTTCAACTCTAGGTGATTAAAACAAGCCCTGGATCGATTGATACTTCCAGATCTTGATAGAATGAGGTAAGTATTCGAATCCCACGGTGATATACACGTTCTTTCGGGTTATTGCACAATTGGTTTTGTGTGACGTTTGGCTAGGTTTAGATCTTTTTCTTCTGCTGCATGAAACCTAGAAACCAAACCCTAGAGCGATGAGATCGCATGCTAGGAACCCGTAGCGACGGAACCCAACAGTGGTATCAGAGCCTGGTTCTCTGTATATCGCTGTGCCTGTTGCTTGTTTGCATGATTTTAATTGTTAAGATGCATGTAAACAATAGATCTTTGCAGGTTTGCATGATTTTAATTGTTAGAATGCATATAGACTATAGATCTTTGCATGTTTTTCATGGTTTTAATGGTTAGAATGCATGTAAACATGAGATCTATGCTTGTTTGATGATTTTGATTGTTGAATAATGCATGGATGAACGAGGTTCTTGGGAGGTTTGACGGTGCATCGAAACGGGGATGAAAACCCTAGTTTTTGGGACCCGAAACCGAGATCCGAAGTCTGTCCATCGCATGGACCGATCGGTCTAGAGAGTAGACTGATCGGTCTATGCGTGACGACGGTTCTTCCTCTTTGGTCAAATTAGGTCAGACCGACCGGTCCAAGGGTTGGACCGACCGGTCTGGACCGATGATCAGAAGAGGATTTCAGATTACGCTCAACAGACCGCCCGATCTAGTCTTTGGATCGTCTGGTCTGGGTCTGTTGGAACAATCGGTCTTCGGGGCCGGTCTGCATTTGGTCCAGATCGTGAACTGTCCTTCCAGAAGGTCTGGAACGGACGGTCCACTGAATGCAGACCGCCCGTTCCATGACGTCTGGAACGGACATACCATTAATGGTAGACCGTCCGTTGTAGCTTGCTGGAGCGGACGATCCACGTGCTTTTCTGGACCGTTCGTTCCGGGCTTCGGGGTTTTTCAAAATTAAGCCGACCGATCGGTCTGGACCTCGGACAATCCAGGATTCCGAAAATTCAAGTTTTTGATCGAACAATCGTTGTGTCGGATCAATTATCAGAATTGGAATCAAAGCCTCACATAAGACCAAGCTTGATGACAATCCAGAATTCAGAGTTTTGATTGCGCAATCGTTGTGTTGAATCAAATATCTGATTAGGATATTGAGAGGGTTCTGGTATCGAATCTAAGGCAAACAATTGTTGTTTGGCCAAGGGATTTTGTACATAGACGACTCAATAGAACTAAATGTAGTTCAACTGAGTTGATCAGAACAACTTGACTGAACTGACTTGAATTCAGTTAAGGTATCCTGGTGTTCAAGTCACCTATGCCTCATGCAATCTCAAGTTGTTACCGCCCATTAGTAGAGCAACTGTCAATGCCTCGATCGTCATGGTTACGGGTCATGCCCTAGCTGAGCGTGCCTGACTATCTTGGTGAGGCAGTATGGAGAAATCATGATTCTCATATCTCAAATATGGTTGAGCTTGAATTGGGTTATCAAGTCGGACTTGGACCTGATGGTAAGGATGGGATGAGGAACATGCAGTGATAGTGTATCACTATCCCACACTCATCTAGGAATCACATAGGATGTGATTGACAAAGTGTTGTCTACCTAAATAGCATGGTTTTGAGCGTCATGCCCTAGCTGACTCAAAAGCATGTGAAATATGGATAGCTCACTTAGAAACTCATTGAGGGTGTTTTTCTTAGTGGGAGCATGTCATATTGCATCTATTATCTGTGTTAGTATGTGTACTAAGCGGCTTGCATATTTTCTGTCTGTTTGTCTGTCTTTTTCTGTAGAACATATCTGTTGCAGGAATCTGTTTTATCTCACCATGCGATCTATCCTTATGAAGGATAAGCCTCTGACCACGGCTTCTAGATCGATCATTGATGCTTATTGGAAGCATGAGGATGATGATCTGGACATGTCCAGCTTGATGCTTAGAAAGATGTCTTCAGAATTGCGTGAGCAATTAGATGATATGGACAATTGATTGATGGTTGATCAGTTGAATATGTCATTCCAAGAGAAAGCTGGGAGCAAAGGGAAGAATGATATGGTGATTGTTGGAAAGAGTTCCAGCAAGAGGAAGCGTTCCAAAGGTAAGGGCAAAAGGAAATTGACAAGTGTTGTCACTAAGCCTAAGCCTAAACCCAAGAAGGAAGAGTGTTATTTATGTCATGCTGTTGGGTATTGGTATAGAAATTGCAGACTCTAC
>NW_010965216.1:2312127-2312998 GCF_000463585.1 Tarenaya hassleriana | reverse complement strand
AGGCAAGATGACAAAATCTCCCTTTTCTAGAAAAGGAGAACGAGCTACAGAGTTGCTAGAACTCATACATAGTGATGTATACGGTCCTATGAGCTCGCCCGCTAGTGGAGGGTTATCTGTACTTTGTTACGTTTACTGATGATTTCAGTATGTACAGTTATGTCTACTTGACGAGACATAAGTCTGAAACGCTTGAATTGTTCAAGACTTTCAGAAATGAAGTGCAGAACCAACTTGGCAAGAGGATCAAGTTGCTTCGATCTGATCGAGGTGGCGAGTATATGAGCCAAGACTTCACTGACTATCTGGCAGATTGTGGGATTGTCTCACAGCTGACTCCACCTGGAACGCCACAGTGGAATGGCGTGTCTAAG
The DNA here is from genome assembly GCF_000463585.1 of Tarenaya hassleriana. NCBI lineage: Eukaryota > Viridiplantae > Streptophyta > Magnoliopsida > Brassicales > Cleomaceae > Tarenaya > Tarenaya hassleriana. The sequence goes on along the minus strand of NW_010965216.1, from coordinate 2,312,624 downwards.
AGGAGAAACCGGACCCTATTAGATATGGTATGGTCTATGATGAGTCAGGTCGATCTTCCTAAATCTTTTTGGGGTTACGCCTTGGAAACGACAGCGTTTATACTGAACAACTGTCCAACAAAGTCGGTTCAGAAGACACCACATGAGATATGGACTGGGAAGCGTCCCAGGTTAACATTTATGAAGATTTTGGGATGTTACATTTACGTGAAATGTCTGGCTTCTGATAAGCTATCCGCCAAGTCTGATAAATGCATATTTGTGGGTACCTTAAGGAAACTAAAGGGTACTGGTTCTACAACCCATCTGAGAACAAAGTGTTTGTTGCTCGGAATGGATCTTTCTTGGAGAGAGAGTTCGTCTCCAAGAGAGTTAGTGGGAGTAGAATAGATCTCGAAGAAGTTCGAGAACCATAAATAGTCGAAGAACCGAGTGAACAGGTCGAAATAGTTCAACCTGTGTCACAAGTTGTTGAGATAGCACCTCCTAGTGGACCT
>NW_010965216.1:2285049-2294186 GCF_000463585.1 Tarenaya hassleriana | reverse complement strand
GGTATCTTCATTATAGAGGCCAACTTGTGTACTTCTTCTTCATGGGTATTAGATACCGGATGTGCCTCACACATTTGTGGAAATGTGCAGGGCTTGAGAAGAAGTAGGCAGCTAGCGAAGGGAGAAGTGGATCTCCGCGTCGGGAATGGAGCAAAAGTTGTTGCATTGACCGTCGGGACTTATGATCTGACTTTACCTTCTGGCCTTGTATTGGAGTTGCATGATTGTTATTTTGTACCTGCCATTAGCAGGAATATTATTTCAATTTCATGTTTGGATTCTGATGGTTTTCGTTTTGTTATTGAGAACAAAACTTTATCTATTTATAGAGGTGCTTTATTTTATGGTAATGGTTACCTATTTAATGGCCTTTATATTTTGGATGATAAACCATCTGGACACAATTCGATCTATAACATTAGTACGAAGCGGTTTAAGCCGAACGACTTAAATCTGACCTATCTCTGGCATTGTCGACTTGGCCACATCAACGAGAAACGCATAGCGAAGCTTCATTCTGATGGACTTCTTGATTCTTTTGATTATGAATCAATCGAATCATGCGATTCATGTTTGATGGGCAAGATGATAAAATCTCCTTTTACTAGAAAAGGAGAACGGGCTATGGAGTTGCTAGAACTCATACATAGTGATTTGTGCGGTCCTATGAGCTCGCCCGCTAGAGGGGGTTATCTGTACTTTGTTACGTTTACTGATGATTTCAGTAGGTACGGTTATGTCTACTTGATGAGACATAAGTCTGAAACGCTTGAATTGTTCAAGACTTTCAGAAATGAAGTGCAGAACCAACTTGGCAAGAGGATCAAGTTGCTTCGATCTGATCGAGGTGGCGAGTATATGAGCCAAGAGTTCACTGACTTTCTGGCAGATTGTGGGATTGTCTCACAGCTGACTCCACCTGGAACGCCACAGTGGAATGGCGTGTCTAAGAGGAGAAACCGGACCCTATTAGATATGGTATGGTCTATGATGAGTCAGGTCGATCTTCCTAAATCTTTTTGGGGTTACGCCTTGGAAACGGCAGCGCTTATACTGAACAACTGTCCAACAAAGTCGGTTCAGAAGACTCCATATGAGATATGGACTGGGAAGCGTCCCAGGTTAACATTTATGAAGATTTTGGGATGTTACATTTACGTGAAATGTCTGGCTTCTGATAAGCTATCCGCCAAGTCTGATAAATGCATATTTGTGGGTACCTTAAGGAAACTAAAGGGTACTGGTTCTACAACCCATCTGAGAACAAAGTGTTTGTTGCTCGGAATGGATCTTTCTTGGAGAGAGAGTTCGTCTCCAAGAGAGTCAGTGGGAGTAGAATAGATCTCGAAGAAGTTCGAGAACCATAAATAGTCGAAGAACCGAGTGAACAGGTCGAAATAGTTCAACCTGTGTCACAAGTTGTTGAGATAGCACCTCCTAGTGGACCTCGGAGATCTGGTAGAATTCGTCAAGAGCCTACAAGATACGGGTTTCTTGTGAATGGAAACGACGAACTCATGTTGTTAGAATATGACGAGCCTACGTCGTATTCAGAGGCTGTGGCGAGTTCCGATTCCGAGAAACGGCATCAGGCCATGGAGTCTGAGATGCAATCCATGGATAACAAAGTGTGCACTTTGGTCGATTCGTTCGATGGTATTAAGACCATTGGATGCAAGTGGATTTTCAAGAAGAAAACCGATATGGATGGCATCGTGGCATCGTGCATACCTATAAGGCACGACTTGTCGCGAAAGGGTTTCGGCAGATTCATGGTATAGACTATGATGAAACTTTTTCACCAGTCGTAATGCTTAAATCCATACGGATTCTTCTGGCCATAGCTGCGTATTATGACTACGAGATATGGCAGGTGGACGTCAAGACCGCATTCCTTAACGGAATTTGCTCGAGGATGTGTACATGACACAACCCGAGGGTTTTGTCGATCCTAAGAGTCCGAAGAAGGTGTGCAAGCTTTAGAGATCCATTTATGGACTGAAGCAGGCTTCGAGGAGCTGGAATCTTCGATTTGATGAGGCAGTCAAAACGTTTGGCTTCCTGCAAAACGAAGATGAGCCATGTGTTTACAAGAAGGTCAGTGGGAGCGCAGTGGTCTTCCTTGTACTCTATGTGGATGATATATTGCTCATCAGAAATGACATTCCTACCTTGCAAGGAGTAAAATCCTGGCTAGGATCGGTCTTTTTGATGAAGAACTTAGGAGAAGCCGCCTATATTCTAGGAATCAAGATCTATATGTTGGGTTTCCTGAGATCTCAAGAGCGAATCTAATTCCTAAGAGATCAGTTCTAGAGTTTGCGCAGCGGATGTAAAACAAATTTTTTGATGAAACCCTAAAACCTATCATGCATGATCTTGTAGAAACGTTAGAACTGTTGGTTTAGTGCTCTATGATGTACTGATTATGAGCTTTGTTCAGATACATTCGATGTATTGATACTTTCTATATGTTTTTTTATGAGAGTATCTTGTTCATTACATGTTCCTGCATGCTAGATCTGTTATGAAATCCATGTATCATTATGAATGATACTAAACTCCCTAGTCTTGTGTCATTATGGGAATAACGACATAATAAGACTAGTATGATGTGTGATTGATGATCACATAGATGATCATAGGTATTGGATACGATCACAATCATAGGTATTCGTTGCAGAACGGAATACTGGACTGACCCGCATGAGATTGTCACATGGACTAGAGTCATGACTTGAATCTCATACGACGATTCCATGATTGGATCCTAAGACCTGAGATATCTACAGAATCCAACATGAGGAGTTGCGTGCTTTGAATACGTCAAACGTCCTGCGTAACAGGAGGACTATAAAGGCGTGTATCAGATACGAAACGAATCATGTACTGGATTGTAGATAGTCAAGACGGGATTTGTACCTCTCGTAAAAGAGAGAGATATCGCTGGGCCCCTCGTGTGAGCAAGACTGTAGAAATGTGTGGCCGCACTATAGACGAACGTCGTCTATTTCAGACAGTCGAACTCAGTGAACGAGAAAGCAGTCGAATCAGATAAGGTGGCTTGTCCATGCCTTATGTTCGACATATCATATCGCGATACAAAAGGATCATCAGTCGGAATCATCACTGGCTTTCGTATGATCACAAACAAACTCTATTCGAGATAGGTAGTCATAGTGTCTTGCTAGAGACCGCCTATGACTTGTATACCCGAAATAGAGATTTCGGGTTATACTGCATCTATTCCTTGTCAAATTAGGATTTTGGAAAGTCTATATAAGGAGAATGTCTTCTAGGGTTTTAAGAGAAGAAAAAAGAAGAGAAGAAAAAAAGAAAAGAAAAAAAGAAAAAAAAAGAAGAAAAATAAAACCCTAAGCCTCCAAAAACCTTGCACACAAGAGAGATCGAGATCTCTAGTCCTAGCAGACAAGTTCCAAGGTGTTGGAATCCATCCCGACGTGTGGATACGTGTAGAGGGCGAGGTATTCTTCCTGCCTAGAGTGATCGGACGAACAGATCAATTGATACAGGCCCCGGATCGATTGAGGTAAGCGTTCTAACGTTTCTATGATTCAATAGTAGCATGGTTCTAGGGTTTCATTAAAATTTTTGTTTTATATCCGCTGCACAAATCCTAGAATCGATCTCTTAGGAATTAGATTCGCTCATGAGATCCCAGGAATCCCAACAAGAACGCTTACCTCAATCGATCCGGGGCCTGTATCAATTGATGTGTTCGTCCGATCACTGTAGGCAGGAAGAATATCTTGCCCTCTACACGTATCCACACGGCGGAAAGGATTCCAACAGTTGGAACTCGTCTACTAGGACTGAAGAACACCTTCCTCTTTGCGCAAGGATTTCAGGGATCTAATTCTTAGGTTTCAACTCTCAAAACCTGTCAATAGGGTCTGAAAGTCGTGCCAAGAGGCTTAGGAGGCATTCCTTAAAGTTCATCCCACTTAAAACCCTAATTAGAGCGAGTTTAGGAAATCCCGACTTCTGGACAGCTGGACCGATCGGTCTGGAGCTTATTTTACGTCTGGACCGATCTGTCTGGAGCAATTTTCAGACCGAGTGACTGTCACACGTTACCCCCGGACCGACCGGTCCACGTGTCTAGACCGATCGGTCTGGGTTGGCTGGACCGATCGGTCTAGACCTTCTAGACCGGTCGGTCTGGCCTCCGCTCCACCGGGATTTTCTCGTCTCTTCTCGCGCATTCGTCTTTTCCTGTTTGTGTGATCCTGTAGGCTCATCCGATATAGCAGTATAACCCGAAATATTTTATTTCGGTTACACAAGTCATAGGCAGTCTCTAGCAAGACACTATGACTACCTATCTCGAATAGAGTTTGTTCGTGATCCTACGAACGCCAGTGATGATTCTGTTTGATGATCCTTTTGTATCACGATATCATATGTCGAATATAAGGCATGGACAAGCCACCTTATCTGATTCGACTGCTTTCTCGTTCACTGAGTTCGACTGTCTGAAATAGACGATGTTCGTCTATAGTGCGACCACACATTTCTACAGTCTCGCTCACACGAGGGGCTTAGCGATATCTCTCTCTTTTAGGAGAGGTACAAATCCCATCTTGACTATCTACAATCCAGCACATGATTCGTTTCGTACCTGATACACGTCTTTATAGTCCTCCTGTTATGTAGGACGTTTGACGTATTCAAAGCATGCAACTCCTCATGTTGGATTCCGTAGATATCTCAGGTCTTAGGATCCAATCATGGAACCGTCATATGAGATTCAAGTCATGACGCTAGTCCATGTGACAATCTCATGCGGGTCAATCCAGCATTCCGTTCTCCAACGAATACCTATGACTGTGATCGTATCCAATAATACTAGTCTTAGTATATCATTATTCTCACAATGATACATGACTAGGGAGTTTAGTATTGTTCATAACAATACATGGATTTCATAACATATTTAAGTATGCAAAACATATAATGAATGAAACACTAATCCATAAATCATAGAAAACGTCAATACATTAAATGCATCCAAGTAAAGCTCGCAAACGGTACATCATAGAGCACTAAACCAACACTATAGAGATAGATCGAGAAGGCTTCTTGGTCTAAGTCAGAGTACATACATTGACAAGGTCTTGAATCGGTTCAAGATGCAAGACTCCAAGAGGGGTGCCTTGCCAATGGGACATGACGTGGCTCTTAGCAAGACTCAGTGTCCAAAGACACAGGATGAGCAAGAGCGCATGAGTAGGATTCCATATGCCTCGGTAATTGGATCAATCATGTACGCCATGTTGTGTACTCGCCCGGATGTATCATATGCATTGAGTATGACTAGTAGATATCAGTCTACACCAGGTGAGGCTCAATGGATTGCGGTCAAGAACATCCTTAAGTACTTGAGAAGGACTAAGGATTTGTTCTTGGTGTATGGCGGATTGGAAGACAACCTCGCTATAAGGGGTTATACCGATGCTAGTTTCCAGACCGATAGAGATGACTTCAGATCGCAGTCAGGTTACGTTTTCTACCTGAACGGTGGGGCTATTAGTTGGAAAAGTTCCAAACAGCCAACCGTTGCAGATTCAACTACAGAAGTCGAGTACATAGCAGCATCGGATGCAGCTAAGGAAGCTGTTTGGATCAAGAAATTCGTGGGAGACCTGGACGTCATTCCTAGCATTGCAGATCTCATTGAGTTGTACTGTGACAACAATGGTGCGATCGCACAAGCTAAGGAACCCCGGTCACACCAGAGATCCAAACACATACTCAGGCGATTTCATTTGATCAGAGAAATCATCGGCTGGTGAAAGTCCTCATCTCTCGGCTCCGGGTCTCTCGCCGGGGGTGGTGGTGGTGCGTGGGCAGCCAGGTGCTGCCACACGGTCTCCTGGAACTGCCGAAACTCGGCCCTCCAGCTCTCATCTCCCGGGTTAGGCGGTGGAGCCTGATCGGGAATGTCGTCAGCCCTCGCTGCAAGCCTAGCACGTCGTGGCACCATTTCACTGCACCACATTAAGATAGTTTAGCAACTGATGACCGATACTCCATCATCAATGTACGGACCTCGGACAAGAGGATTTTCTTAGGACATGGTTTGAAAACATTTTTCGTAGAAAACCGTTGGGTAATGAGCACGATTCCTTCCCGAGGAAAGAACGTGGCTCTGATACCAAAAGTTGTGACACCCGTAACCCGTGTACAGTATACGGGCTATGCCACATGGATAAATAGTAATAAAATAATAATGCGGAAGCAAAAATACGAAATCCAAAAACATTTTTAAATAAACCAGAGTAAGCAGCATAAATTACAACAGGCGATTAGTATCGCAAAATAACACATGTCTGAATAGTTATAATTTAACCGTACAAAATGTGGGAAATACAAGTTCCGTAACCCAAAATGTAAATCCCGTACACGATGCTGCCTCTCTCAGGTCATCGTCTGCCGGATGCGCTAGGCGTAATCCTCGTAATCTGAAAAATGTAAACCACGCGGGCTAAGCACAACTGCTTAGTGAGTAGCCCGGGTTGAACCCGGAAATCCCGTTCCCAACGAGAACGGTACAGTCGACATTTTCGTAAAAACACATGCAATAAGTAAAACACAGTAAGCACGTAAATAATAATCACAATCACGCCCGTATGGAGTCCACCATAGGGCTTAGCCGTATACCCTGGTCAAGTCCATGACCAGGGGCGAATCCACGCCCGTCACTCGCGTGACAAACCCTGGTCAAGTCCATGACCAGGGACAAATCCACGCCCGTCACTCGCGTGACGTTGGCCATCGCATCGCATGCGATCGTGCGCGTCTCCTGCGCCTGTCACTCTCGTGACTACCGATGTGAAGTCCATGACACAACGGAAATATAATCATACCCGTATGGAGTCCACCATAGGGTCCAGCCATATACCCTAGTCAAGTCCATGACTAGGTGCGAGTCCACGCCCGTCAAATCCATGACGTTGGCCGTCGTGTCGCACACGACTAAAACGCGTCTCAAACGCCCGTCAAGTCCATGACGGTGATGGTTGAGTCCACAACCATCCACAAACACAATCACGCTTAACTCGTACGCACGAGCAAGCTACACACATGGCACACAACGTGCAACATCCCCATAGTACAACCATACGTATCACGGTATCCGGTCCCTACCGAGCTACCGTTTAACGCCATGCAAATTCTACCCGCATACAATCACACAACGATCACTCATATTTCGATATCGCACATCTCACTACGCTACACAACGTTCTGGCGAAAACTCGGTTCGATTGATCCCAATCGCGAAGTCTTGTCCTCTGGTGGGGGTTGGTTTGTCCACGGTCAAGTCTGGTCAGGCCCGGGCCAATCCCTTTGGCCGTTTCCTTTTTCCCGGTCAAAATCAGATTTTTCTCCCATTTTTCTCGGAGCCCGGTCCGGCGGACCAGGATTGGTCAGCCCCGGACCAGCCTGTTCTTCCCCTCTCTCGGTCCGTTTGGCCGTTTCCTTTTTCCCGGTCAAAATCAGATTTTTCTCCCATTTTTCTCGGAGCCCGGTCCGGCGGACCAGGATTGGTCAGCCCCGGACCAGCCTGTTCTTCCCCTCTCTCGGTCCGGTTCTTGGTCAGGCGGTGCAAGATTTGTCAGAGTACGTCTGGTCCGACGGACCAGGACTGGTCAGCCCCGGACCAGACGACTCTTTCCTCTTTGGTCCTTCCTTCTCGGTCAGTCGGTGCGCGGAAATCTCGGAACACGTCTGGCCCGGCGGACCAGGTTCTGGTCCGGCGGACTAGGACGTGTTTTCTCTCGGTCCGGAACGTCTCCTTAGTCCGACTGAGTCTCGTGTAGTTGTCCCAGTCTCGGTCCGGAGCTGACCACCGTGTGGTCTGGCGGACCAGGACTGGGAGTTATCTTCTTCTTCGCCATTTCCGAGCTCTATTTCGGTTTTTCTCCCTCTAATCGATTCGGGGTTGCATCCAAATGTTACTAAAACACAGTTTGACATCCCTAGACATGTTCTAAACCTCAACCACGCAAAGAAATCTCGATTTGCACCATCACACATTGAAAATAAGATCTCACAAACCCAACTCAAGCCACTCACCTTGTTCTTGAGTTTGTCCGAGCTTGTGTGCGTTCCTCGTGGCTCCACACGACGTGAGAAACTTCGGGACACGTCTGGACACGTCCCTCTTGGTCTCCCCGAGCTCCCCTTGCACTGGTTCGTCCCCTTTCTCTCCCTTTCTCCCCTTTTTCTTCTTCCTCTGTTTCTGTCCGAAAATGCCTAAGTCCCAGCTTGGGAGAGGTTTATGGCACGAGCTAGGGAGTTTGTGGGCTCAAGCCCAAGCCCATAGGCGAGCCTGCAACGTCCTCGAGGCGTGGGAGGTGGCTGGACGGCGAGTGGGGCCTAAACTCAGGCAAAGTTCGCGTCTCAAGACCGCAAGTTGGCAACTTGCGTTTTCTGTCGAGTCCCGGTCCGCCGGACCAACATCCTGGTCCGCTGGACCGGACACACTTTTATTTTTTTTTCGAATTTTTCCCCGGTCTGCGCTGTCCAGTCCGAGTCCGCCTGAGCAGGTTGGTCCGGCGGACCAACCCCTTTTTTTTTCTTTTTCCTTTTTCTTCATTCTTTCTCGGTCCTTTCCGTCCGTGACGATCCTCGTGCCTCTCCCCGGCATTGTACCATCACTTTTTGATGATTTCGTGATATCTATATTTAATTATTCATTTTTAAATAATTAAATATTCGAATCGGGTTTCGGGGTATTACAAATCCTCCCCCCTTAAAAAGAATTCGTCCTCGAATTCGGAATCGCATAATATCATCAATACTTTCTCGTACTCGATATTATCACCAAAACACAATCCATATTGCCACGTCATTCGAAGCATAAGTCTGATACAACCGAACGTTATATAAAGGATTTCGTACAACGCTCAAGTAAAAAGGTGCGGATAACTACTACGCATCTCTGCCTCGGGTTCCCAGGTCATGTCAGAGACCCCTTGGCTTCGCCACAAGACCTTCCCGAGTGACGGAAATATCCGTCGCACAAAACAGAAAATTCCATCGGTATTTTCAGTTTGCGACGGACATCGACGGAATAAGTTCCGTCCGTTAATGGTTGGCGCAAACACATC